>NC_060275.1:42767535-43067535 GCF_021613505.1 Equus quagga | reverse complement strand
GATATCCAAGGAGAGAGAGATGAAGTAAAGTTTTATGTATATTTGGAATTCAGCAATGAGGCTATAGTTAGAAATATAAATTTGTTTCATCAGTATGGGAGTCATAGGAGGGTGAGAAATGCAAAAAGAGAATATAGCTAAGACCAGAGACATGGGGCAGGCAAAGGAAGATACTGGGAGTAATACTGCAAAGAAGAGAGAAAGAAAGAAAAAAAAAATCTAAAGATGCTATTTGCGGTTATCTGTACACCAACTAGTTATTGTTCTATGAAATGTTATACGGAAATGTTTTTTTAAAACAATTGTTCTCATTGTCAGAGTGAGGACACATAGTAAAGAAACAGAGACACATGCCAGCAGGTGATATGCTTTGTAGCAGTCAGTAAGTTCTTCTTGCTGTAAACATTCATAACAAATGTCAAGTCCTTAGAAAAACTGTAGGAAATGATCTTTTGTTTTCCTTAGGGTGTCAAATTTGATATTTCGGTGCAACATTCATGTTACTCTTCTAAGACACTTGGTTTCTTTTTATAATCCATTACTTTGTTTTATGGACTTACTAGGGATGAGAAGCAGTTGTGGCATCAAAATTTGGCTAGTTTTTGTGAGTTTCTACAATACTAGAAAAGCATTTATTTTTAAATGATTGTTTTGACGTTTCAGTGTATTCACTCAAAACAGTGTATTATTTATTCATTTTAGGTTTTTGTTTTGCTCCTTTTTATTGTCCATGGCAATCACTCCATTTCATTCCCTGAAAAGCAACACTAAATTTCAATCTTGCCATGAACTGTACTTTGAATATCCTTTAATCTCTCCAAAGTTGAGCAATTCATTTTATTATAATCAAATGTTTAGTTTAAAAATCTGAAAAACATCACAGTTAACTAAAACATCTATCCTAAAAATAATGTTCATTTGGCAAGCCTTGGTGGAACACTTGAAATAAAACTGAAGCATTCTTAAATGGATCCTGCATATGTTTACACAAATTTCACAGTTTGATGGTTCTAAGTATGATGAATAGAGTGTAGACTATAAGATTAAACAAAACCAGAGCCTGGACTGCTGGTTGCAGTGACAATAGCCCAGTGGCAATATTTTGAGCCTTAATTCAGGTGGGATTTCCTTATCATCATGGGCTATAATAAAAAACAATGATGAATCTTTAAATGAATATTTAGTATTCAGTAAAACACGAGATAAAAACAGCTACCTTCCTGAGTGTATCAATTTAAGTCATAGTAATCATAGCAAGACCATATCTCGCATGATAAGAAAACTGGCTAAAGGCAATATGTTTAATATATATTCATCAAGGTATATTACACTCTAAAACAGCATATAAGCAAAAAAAGACTGTCATAAAACCATTTTTGAAAGAATTTTTCCAGTCGCTTATATTTTTAAAACTAATTTTCATTGTCAACTACATCTTTTCTCATCCTTGGAAAAGACACGACAGGGAGGAAACAGTTGTCCTTCCCAGCACCACTTGAAGTCTGCCAGCCAGTATAGACTGAGATGTATAATAATGTGAACTCATTTAATGTGTCCACATGTCATCCAAAGCATGCAATTCAAAATGATACAGCACCATCATTTTGGTCATCAAAATGAAAAGATTCCAAGTTGGTCACTACATACTCACTTCCATTAAAATGAGTAAGGCCACATTAAATTCAATATTAAGTCTGAAAGTGTTTTTAAATATGAAAAAACTCTGTATTTTTCAAGGGAGGTGAATGAGACATTCAAATTTAGAGGCTTGTCCAAAGCCACATGATGGTTCATTTTGAATTGACCTTCAAACTCAGATTTCCTAAACACCAGTCCAGAGCTTCTGTTGCTGAAACTCACAGGCTCTGGAGAATGTTTTCTATTCTGAATTATAGGGCTTGGTAGAACTATTTTGGTTCATTAATATTGTGATAACGGCAGATTAGTCTTTTTGCATCTGATTGTTACATTCTATTGAATTTAAATTCAGTAGAATGAATCTATTCAAAAGTAACTGTGATTTAATTTATTTTATTAAGTCCTGGGGGTTTTTGGTATAGAGCAAAACAGTTTTATTTATTCATTCAATAAACATTTACTTAATTTTCTGTTATCTGCTAAATACAATGCTATATAATGTGGATGAACTGAAAAAGAGTAAGGCTTTTCCCGTGAAGTACTTACCTATTTTATCTGAGAGATTTTGAAGAGTTATTATAAATAACCATAGATGTATATAATTTATATAAAATACAAAAGTCATAATGTGTTCATAAAATATTTCTAATTCTCCTTTCATGCACTTTCCTCTTTCCTTGAATGTGTGTATCACAGGGCCTTCTTTTGGCTGCTAAAGTATAAGCAGAGAGCTGTGTATTGCTTCTGACAGAAACTTTAAGAACTCCTGTGTGATTTGTCACATTTTCCCTTTCTTGGTATGAATATCATAGAAACACAAAGAGCCTTCCTCAGTTGTTGGAGTAGAGCCTGCATGAAAAAAAAATGCTTTTTTTTTCCTGTTAAGGTACAGAGATATTGGGGGTTGTTTGTTATAGAGAATAACCAAACCTCTTGTGACTGATATACACTGTTTCAAGTACTGTCAGGGTCCTAGCAAGAAACATGTGGTACTCTGAAAGTGAGAATTTAAGAAAATTTTAAGAATGGAACCATTTCCAATGATGAAATCAAGATGTAAAGAAATCATAAGTGCTGGTACAGTAGACCAGGGCTAAAACGTCACACCATCATCAATATCCCCAGGCCTGAAAATGCAAGTAGAAGAGTTACCAGGACCTGAAAAGAGAATGTGTTCTTTGGATGTGTCCATCTCAAGGTGCTTCTGCAAGTTAAGGGAATTAATACCCCAAATTCATTTTCTTTTCTCTCTCATATCTGCCACTTCTTCCAAAAACTAAACCCAATTGGAAGTGGTAGAATGAAGGTCAGCCTGCCAGTATGTACAGTGACCTGGAACATAGATTCGGAAGGGAAATTGAAAGATATTTGGCACAAGTACAAAAACCGACCTGTCTACAGATTATTATAGGAACAGAGGAAATAACATGTGTCATAAAGCAAACAAAAGGAGGGCTTTCAAGAAAATTCTGGTGGAATACAGCTTGAGCTAAATCTTAAAGGTATGAAAAAATTACTTTAGACAATTTGTGAAGGCTTTCTAATCCAGGTATAGAGGAAACCCCAAGCAAATGCAGTATTCACAGAAATAGAATAATGATTTAATATCTGATCTGGGATGATGAAGTGGTAAATCTGAAGATATATGCAGTAGCCAGAACAAGAAAGGCTTTATATATTATCTTAAATAATTTTAACTTTACCCTAAAGACCAAGAAAAAATTCTGAAGGCTTAAAAACAGTGATATAACCGGATTTGTAATTAAAAACAAAATGTAGCAGTAATAACAATAGCTGACATTTACTGAATGATTACCTTATGCCAAGTCTTGTTCTGAGCACTAAACATTCCCACAAGGCAGGTAACATTACTATCCTTGTTTTGTAAATGAAGATATTGAAGCAGAAAGTGGTTGCTCTAGATAACACAATAGTAAGTGATAGAGTGGAGATTTGAAACTGGATCTCTTGTAGAGGATAGATAAATATGAGTGCAAGCCTGAGGGCAGGAGTCTTTTACAAAACTATAGAAGTTATTCAGATAAGGAACAATAACCAGAGAGATAGTGATGATAATGGAGAGATGAAGAGCCATTCTAAAGCTTAAACCTCTTTGATAGGTGCTTGGCTATGTGCAATGACGGGAAGGAGAAACCAACCACATCCTGTGGTATCTTTAACTGAAAAAACTCATTAGATTTAACAGCCAATTTACACTTTTGTCAGTTGCACAACTGGCATTTTCACATTGAACAAAAGTATTCAAAATTATCACAGATTATGTAGATTCACAGATGTTATAAACATATTTAGATTTTTTTTGGTTCGTTGAATTTATTTCAGATTTCTACATTAAAAAGGCAGAAACATAATTTAATATTGAAAATATTGCCTCTCAAAGCTTGAAAATTAAAAATGAAAGTGAAAAATAAGAAGGAGAATTAAATTTGGATTTAGCTCAGTCATTAAATTCATAAAACTAGGGTAAATGATACTGGGCCTCTGTGATACCTGCCTTAATAGATCTGTGTCATTTGAGTATTTAAAAAGCTAATTAAAGCAATAACTATAGCTTCTTATTTCCATCACCACATCACTAATTTTGTAGGACAAACTTATTTTTATCTTCATTAAATGCTTAACTAGCTCTTATCTTGCTCTAAGGCAATCTAAGTTATTTTTGGTTGTAGTAAAATTTAAGTGAGTTGTTAATGAATATTTTAAACAGTTTTAACTTTAACTGAGGTATTGCTTTTTTCTCTCTCTTTTCCTCTATATCTTGGCATGCATACTGATTTACCCAAAGATTGTCTAAAGATTTATTCTATGACTGAAGAAGATAGTTATCTTCAGTTTTTACAATTGGGACTATTGTCTGCTCTTTCACACAAACATACACAGACACACATTAAAAAATCATGTACCTCAAATAGGTACTATTTTAAAATTAGATATTAATTTAAAATTAAAGACCAACAGTGTGTTTGTTGATAAAGTTGTCATGTTGGCATGTTAGAAAATACATAATCTACTAACCTACGAGGGAACGAAGGCTATGTAGCCTTCCTTTAAAGTACAAGAATAAATGTTGGAGAGAAAATTATTATTATTTAGGAAACTTGTGGCATCATATTCAGATCTATGAAAACATTAACGGAAAAATTAAGATATAAATGGTTAGTCACAAATTTAAGCTCAAGGGACTAGATACTTCAGCATGTATACTAGGTATCTATTGTTGCATAACAAATTACCTTAAAAACTTAGCCACATAAGACAGCAAACTTTTATCTCACAGTTTCTGAATGTCACAAAAGTGAGAGAGGTCTAGCTGGCTCAGGGTCTGCCATGAGTTTGCAGTCAAGCCGTTGGCTAGGGCTGCACTCAACTAAGGCTTCACTACTACCAGGTAATCTGTTTCCAAGATCTTTGGTGGCCTGTTGCTAGTAGCCTTCAGTAACTGCATTCTATTGAAGGTTTGACAGGAGCTGAGTGTGGTTCCAGTCTTACTCATGTGGTTATACAATTGGAGCCTTCAATTTCTCACCTCATCTCTCTGTTCATGATGTAGTAATTGGCTTCTCCCATAATGTGTGATCCAAGAGTGAGATAGTGACCTATAACGGAAACCACAATACCTTTTATGACGTGATGTTGAAAGTAACATACCATTACTTCTGCCATCTTCTGTTATCACATAGAAAAATCTTGATATAATGTAGGAGGGGAATATATGAGAGTCTGAATATCAGGAGAATTGGGGACAATCTTGAAGGTAGGCTATAATATGTTCTAACTTATTAGCAAGCAAAGGAGAACAGGACAAATTATAACCAAGTAATTCTAAATGAATAAAGAAGGAATAAATTAAAAATTGAGGTTAAGCGAACAGATTAAGGTTCAGCTGTAGATATACAGCAAAAATAAAATTGAAAAAAGAATTATTCAAGGTACGTATACTGCAAGAGCAGGAGACATTTTCTGAAGAGGATTTAGAGAATACTTTGCTAAGGAATAGAAGATGATTGATGATAGAATTTTATTCATAAAAGCTTTATTGAGATATAATCATATAACATGAAATTCACTCTTTTAATGTATATAGTTCAAATTTTAGTATCCTCATAGAGATATGCATCCATAAATACTGTCTAAACTGAGAACATTTTCATCACTCAAAAAAAAAAAAACGTCCTATTAATGGTCACTCTCCATTTCACCTTAACCCCAGCTTCTGACATCTACTTACCTACTTTCTATCTCTATGGACTTGCCTGTTCTGGACATTTCATATTAATTAATTATTAATGGAATCATATAATATGTGGTCTTTTTGACCATGTTTTGATCAATTGATGCATATTTGTTCCTTTCCTACTTTTTGGCTGCTATGAATAATGCTGCTATGAACATATTGTGTATAAGTTTTTATATGGATATATGTTTTCATTTCCCTTGACTATATACCTGTGAGTGGAATTGTGGGCTCTATGATAACTCTGTAATTAACATTTTGAGGAATTTCAAACTGTTTTCCAAAGTGGCTGTGCCATTTTACATTCCTATCAGGAGTGAATGGAGATTACAATTACTTAACACTCTCCACTGTTCGAGGTGTACAGAAATACAATTGATTTTTTCATGTTATTGTGCAAACTGCATGTGTGCTGCACTTATTTACTTGTTCTAATATTGTTTGTTTGCATGTGAATTCCTTAGAGATTTCTATTAAAAAGATCATTTTGTCTGAAGATTTTGTTTTACTGCTGTCTTTAAAGTTGGAACCCTGAAAGAACCTCAAGTACAAGGTTGAGTAGAAGTGGAGAAGAGCACAGCACTGAGTATGTAACACTCTCACTAGAAAAATGTAAACTGAATCTACTTATGAGGAAATATTAACTGATCTCAAATGACACTATTTTTGAAAAGACTATGTTTGCTCAATTGTATTGCCTTTGCTCTGTTTCAAAGAACAGTTGCATGTATTTGTGGCAGTCTATTTCTGGGATCTCTATTTTATTCTATTGATCTATTTATCTATTATTTGCCAATACCACATTGTTTTGATTATTATAGCTTTACAGTAAGCCTTGAAATCAACACATGTCAGTTTCTGACTTTGTTCCTTGCCTTAATATTGTCTTGGCTATTCTACTGCTTTCACCTCTCTACATAAACTTTAGAGACAATTTGCAATATTCACTAAATAATAGGGTTTTGATCGAGATTGCATTGAATTTATTGATCAAGTTGGAAAGAATTGACATCTTGACAGTATTGAGTCTTTCTATTCATGAACATAAACTATCTCTTCATTTGTTTGATTATTCTTTGACTTCACTCATCAGAGGTCCAGATTCACATAACTAAGTTAAGGAGATCCACTTACGAAGATGTATTACTCCATTTACTAGATTATTTTCTTTCTTTAGACGATCGCATAAATTCAAAGAATTGAAAAAGATTAAAAGTCATGAACGCCCCCCATATATGTTAGGTGATTCTGTTCTCAGTTTTCCAGACAGAATATTATCAGTCCTCTTTTTAGACATATCTAGAACACTCTGACTTCTATATGCAGAACATTCTATTGTACCTGATACTATGTGAAATTATACTTTAGTATACTCCATGCAGTACCTGCAATTCTAAGTCACTGATATTGTATATATCATGAACAGAATACTGAAATGATGAAATGAATATTTTTTGAAATTTTAATTGTTTATTTGAAAATTAAAACAGCAAAAAGTGGCAAGCATAAGTATAACAACAAAAAACACTTGTACAACATTTGCTACAGATTCATCTATTATCGCTGTTTTACCCGATATGCTTTATCATTGCTCTATTTACCTATCTCCCTCTCTACCCTTCTCTCTCTCCCTTTGTCTCTCATCTCTCATCTATCGATCTAATTATCTAATTGGCATACATCATTGTCCTATCCTTAATGACTGCAATGTGTATTTCATGAGAATAAGGATATAATTATACATAAATATAATTATTTATTGACTTCAGTAAATTTAACATTGAGATAAAATATTTATCTAATATATTGTTCTTATTTCAAATTTGTCAGTTGAACCAATAGTGTCCTTCATTGTGTTATTTTCCCTGCAGTTCAGGATTCAAACTAGAATTCGGTCTTTTATTTAGTTGTCATGTTTCTTTAATCTTTTTTAATCTAGATCACTTCTACATCCTTTATGTCACTCATAGTTTTGAGGAATATTGTTTGTTAAGTTTTGATAAAATAGTTGTCATTTGAGATCAGTTAATATTTCCTCATAAGTAGATTCAGTTTACATTTTTCTGGTGAGAGTGTTACATACTCAGTGCTGTGCTCTTCTCAGGCATCACATCTGGAATCACACAGTTCCCATTTAGCGTTCACTGATGATCCCAGTTTGGATCACTCAGTCAAGAGTGCGGTCTGCTTTCTCCACTGTGCACTGCTATTGTTGGTGTTGCAATTAAGAAACGGTTTGTGAGTATACACTTTAAGACCATGCCAACACTCATTCATTATCAAAATTTCCCCTGAGATTTAGCATCCATTCGTGATTTTGCTGGAACCAGTCTTTAATTGGTGACAGTTTGTAAGATGGTGGCAGCATGATGATGTTACAGTTCTGATACTCCCTCCATATTTACCAGTTACCACTGAGCAATATCCTATAAACAGGAGACTTTCCTTCGGCCTATTCATTTTATTCATTTGTTTTCATGTCTTTATGTGTGTACGTAGGTGTGAGTATATTATTGGACCATGGGACCTCCTTTAAGCTCACTTCTGTGACTTTACAGCATGAACCTAGTATTATTTTTTTAACCCTTCCTTAAATTCTAGCAAAACAAGATATTCAAGATTCATCTTATACCTACCCTGCCCAATCTTGAAATTAAAAATTTGTCCAAGGAGCTCTGGGTTTTTTTAAGGGAGAATGGTATCAAAGACCAACTTCTGGGCAATAGCTGTGTTCCTCTTTGCTTCTTGATCCTGTCAACAAACAGAAGTATAGAATAAATCCTTGTACATACACACACACACATATATATATATATACCCATACATACATTTAATCATATACATATAACATACATACATGCATACAAATATAACAATGAGGTTGTATATATCTATGTATATATATTTTTGTATATCTGATATTTACACACACACACATATATATATATACCCATACATACATTTAATCATATACATATAACATACATACATGCATACAAATATAACAATGAGGTTGTATATATCTATGTATATATATTTGTGTATATCTGATATTTACACATCAGAAATAATTTGTTTACAAAGACAATTCCAATTGCAATTGCAACTGAAGATTCAGTGTTCTTTCCCCACTGCATATTTGTATTTCCCTTCTTCTACAGTGCAAATCCTGGCTCCTAATAACAGAAACGTATTTGTTCACTTTCTTAGTTCTTTAATACATCTACAGCAGTTTCATAGTTGCTCTAACCACACCACTACAAATAAATAAGCACACTAAAGAGAGTTCAGGTCCCTTTGCAGTTCTCTCCCCTCCCCAAACCTTCTTAGGAGTTTGGGTGTATAGTTAAATACTATGTTTTGTCTTCCTCTGTGCTTCTCACAATGGGAATGAAAATAGATAGACTTTATCTTATTTTTTACTGTGCTCAAAAGAATCTGCGCCATGGTTCCTCTTTTTCATTTCAATTAGCAAAACGTCTTTTTTCTTTCATCTTTTTAAAATGCATTCAAAATTTCAAATCTTTAATTATTTCATTTTTTGTTGTTGGAATTCTTTACCTTTTACATGTAGTAGTATGCCATTGCAGATCTTCCTTGACTTATGATGGGATTACATTTTGATAAACCCACTGTAAGCTGAAAATATGGTAAGCCAAAAATGCACTTAATACACGTAACCTACTGAACATTGTAGCTTAGCCTGGCCTACCTTAAACGTGCTCAGAATACTTGCATTAATTAGCCTACAGTTGGGCAAAGTCAACAAACACAAAGCCTATTTTATAATAAAGTGTTGAATATCTCGTGGAATTTATTGACTACTGTACTGAAAGAGAAAAACAGAATGGTTGTGTGGGTACAGAATGGTTATAAGTGTGTCAGTTGTTTACCCTCAAGATCATGTGGCTGCCTGGGAGCTGTAGTTTACAGACACTGTCCAGTATCACTAGAGACTGTCATATCGCCAGATGGGAAAAGATCAAAATTCAAAATTTTAAGTACGATTTCTACTGAACGTATATGGCTTTTGCCCTATTGTAAAGTCAAAAAATTGTAAGTCAGGGCATCATAAGTCAGGGACTGTCTGTATATGTCACTTATAGCAAGGATAAAAGTACAATATTTAATCTTCAATTCAACATAAATTTACACAACTGCATTAATTCACAGGGACTATTGGATAGTTAATTTAAATGCTTTAGTTCATAATTAGATTACAGCTTCAAGGACTTTTGACTTTCAAATTACCATGGCAATACTCTCATCTTTTACCATGATGTCCTTCCCTCTTGTGTCCTTGTCTGCCTTAAAACTGAGTTGTTGATTTCAAGTTCAATTGGAGCATTGTTTTTATTTTTAGTTTGATTGTAGTATGGTTAGAATAGAAAAATAAAAGCTCTTCAGATGGATGCAATCACAAAATCTAGGAAAGTGCACTTAGGTGGACTCTGATGAATGTTGAAGGAAAAGCTTAGAGAAAAGGAACATTGAATCTAGCTCAGGAAGTGCTAGAAGCCTGATTTTAACCTGCTCCCCACATATCCATCCAATCTTGCCACTATGCCTTGTTTACTGAAATAAAAATGGGGATGAAAAGCACCTTAATGTTGATCTGAGTCCATGCAGCTTACATAAGAGAAGCTTTGGAAGCACGAACTGAGTTGTAAGCGCGAGATGTGAAAAAGCTTTCAGTCACGGCTGACTTCATGGGCTTTTGACTGACCCATGCAGTGTCACAGTCTTTTGTTTAGAAGGATCCCACATTTGATTTAATATTATGCTATTGCCATCTTGAAATTTTTAATGATTTTTGAATAAAGGGACCCGTGCTGTCATTTTGCACTGGAACCTGTAAATTATGTACCAGGTCCTGCCTCCAGTGATAATAAATTTTGGTGAAAATTAGAATATATTTCTGCATATGATGGGTGTTTGATCTATGAATTACCATTGGTGAGCAACCTTAGTAGCCGAAAGAAAGATGAGGAAGAAAAAGCCCTTCTGCTCTATGTGAACTGATGAGATCTGCCGTCCTCTCTGTCTGTGGTGCTTTGTTGGGGAGAAAAATAATTTATTTGCTAATAGTCCCTTCACTGTACTGAACTCTGCTACCCTGTACTTTTCCACTCACATTTTAATTCTTTGTTCTCTGTGTTATTTTTTATAATTGGATATTTTAAAATAAGAAGAGCATAGAGATTTAAAATAATCACACAACTCACCAGAATATATTGCCAGATTTAGCAAATATTAGCACGTGCCAAATTTGCTTCAGACTTTTCTTAGGAAATTAAGTATAACAGTTATAGACAAAGCCACATCTTTTAATCCTCCCAGAGTCCCCCCTCCCATTCTCTATGAGTATTCACTATACTGACATTGTTCTGGACCTTTATTTTCCATTTTGTATACTTTAAATGTATTTATACAGTAATAACAAGCAATTTTGTTTATGTTGCTGTTTTGTGTGCTTGCCTCTCTCTGTAAGGTTTATTCAGTGGCAGTCATCTTCTCATCCTCCTAGATGTCAGTTGGGTAACGTCTGATGGCATTCAGGTGTCCCACCTGCTTGGTGGCTGCGCTGTCCAGAACACCCGGCCTCCAAGGTTATCAGTGGGAATCAAAGCAATCAAGGTACATATTGACCAGAAGTGTCACGCATCACTTTTACTCTCTTAAGGCATTTCTAACTGGCCAACACACAATTTTTGAATATTATTTAATAGTTTTTTCATCAATTTTACCAACAACTTTCCTTATATTGGCGCTTATCATTTGTTTGGTGAATTCTGGATTCATCCTTCTGAGATCTCTTTATTGTTCAATTATTTCCACAAAAAATATTTATTGAGAGGCCTCTAGGTGATAAATGTTCTATGTTTTCATATCTTTTGCTATTTTCTTTCTTTCTTTTTCTTGAATAATATTTTATCTAAATATGTATTTCAGATTTCATGGATAATTTTTCTCCATTACTAGTCCACATTGAGTGGAGTATATTTATTCCTTGATACTCTGCAAGTTTCACATTTCTGGAGAGCTCTGCTTCTTTTGATGCTAAACCAAGTGCTCTTTTGTTATTTTCAATTTCTGCTCCTATAAAGATGATGATTTTGGTTTTTCTTTTGTTTTGTTTGTTTTCTTTTGACAAGTATTTTTGTTCTGCTTTTGAGAGCTCATGTGATTAAATTTGGCTAAACTAGATAATCAAGGACAACCTCTTCGTTTTAAAGTCAGCTGATTAGCAACCTTAATTCCATCTGCAACTTGTCTCCCCTTTGACATGTAAAGGGGTAAAATTCACAAATTCCAGGCATTAGGAGGTGGACATGTTTTGGGACCATTATTTTGCCTTCCACAACACCCTAAAGGAGTACAGTGAACCGTCCTTGGAGCTCACACAGGGATTAGGTGCACAGGAAATAGCTATGTCCCCATCAACCTTGTAACTCCCAGAGAATGTTTTGTGTATTCATAAGGTGATTAACACAGTAGTGGGCAAAATTCACCCTAAACTGAAAGCTGCTCTGGTTTCACCTAACTGAGCTTATCAGTCTTTTTAATTTTGTCCAATCTTATATGTCTCTTTTACTCTGGTTTTGACTTTCTATTTTCTCATTTTTTAATATTTACCTAGATTTTGATTTTTTCTGCTTTTTATTCCTTCCTGAAGAACCAAGTTTAGATCTTTCCACAATTCATTTCAACTTGAAGAACTTCCTCAAATTTTCTTCTAGTCAAGCTTTGCTGGCAACTAATTATCTGTTTCTTTTAATCTGAAAATGTTTTTATGTAATCTTCACTCTTTTTTTTGTGAGGTAGATTTACCCTAAGCTAACATCTGTTGCCAATCCTCCTCTTCTTTTGCTTGAGGAAGATTATCCCCGAGCTAACACCTGTGCCAATCCTCCTCTATTTTGTATATAGGATGCCTCCACAGCATGGCTGATGAATGGAGTAGGTCCACACCTGGGATCCAAACCTGCAAACCCCAGGTTGCCAAAGCAGAGCACATGGAACTTTAACCTCTTGGCTATGGGACTGGCCGCTGTAATCTTCACTCTTGAAGGCTGGTTTTATTAGATACAGAATTCTGAAGTCACAGATTTTATTTCCTCTTTCAGAATTTTACATATGTTGGTCCATTGTCTTCTGGCCTGTATTGTTTCTGATGAGAATTTGGATGGTATTTTGAATATTCTACACCTATTTGTAAGGAGCCATTTCGTTCATCTGTTTTCAAGATATTCTCTTTACCTGTGTTTATTCAGCAGTTTGACTACAATGAGCTCAAGCATGGTTTTCTTTGTATTTATTCTGATTAGTGTTCTCTGAGCTTCTTGAAACTGTAAATTTATGTCTTTCACCAAATTAGAGAAGCTTAAGCTAATTTTGTCTTCAGATATTTTATTTTTGGGGTCATTTTCTCTCTGCTCTCATTCTGGGGATCTAGTTACATTTATGTTAAACTGTTTGATAAACATGTCCCTGAGGCTTTGTATATGTTTTCTATCCTTTTTCTCTCTGTGTTTCTGAATGGAAATTTTTAATATACTATCTTCAAGTTCACTGTTTCTTATCTCTACCGTTAGATGGGTCTCACAGGCTAAAATCAAGATGTTAACAGAGTTGAGTTTCTTTCAAGAGGAACTGGAGGGTAATCTGTTCTTATGTCTTTTTCAGTTTCTACAGACTACCCACATGCCTTGGCTCTTGGCCCGTTTCTTTAACTTCAAAGGCAAAGTATTCACATTTTTCTAACCCACTTGTAAATTTCTAACCCTATTATAAATTTCTCTTTGACAAAAGCTTAGAAAAGGTCTTGGATTTTAAGGACTCGTGATTAGATTGGGATATCCAAATAATCCAGTATAGTTGCCCGATTCACGGTCCTTAACTTTTTCTTAATTTTTTTTTTATTGAGGTAACATTGGTTTATGATATTATATAAATTTCAGGTGTACATCATTATATTTCATCTTCTAGAGTATATTGCGTTCACCACCAAAAGTGTAATTGCAGTATGTCACAGTACACCTGTGTTCTTTTATGCCTTTCGCCCTCCCTCCATCCTCCTCCCTTCTGGTAACCACCAATCTGCTTGCCATATCTGTGTTTGTTTGTTCTTGTTGATTTTTTATCTTCCACAGATGAGTGGGATCATACAGTATTTGACTTTCTCCATCTGACTTATTTCACTTAGCATAGTACCCTCAAAATCCATCCATGTTTTTGCAAATGGCACAATTTTGTCTTTGTTTATGGCTGAGTAGGATTCCATTACATATATATACCACGTCTTCTTTATCCATTTGTCCATTAATAGGCACTTAGCTTGATTCCAAGTCTTGGCGTACTGTGAATTATGCTACAGTGAACATAGGAGGACATGATGCCTTTTTGAACTAGCATTTTTGCGTTCTTTCAATAAATACCCAGAAATGGAATGGCTGGATCATATGGTAGTTCCATTTTTAATTTTTTGAGGAATTCCATACTGCTTTTCATAGTGGCTGCACCAGTTTACATTCCCACCATCAGTGGATGAGGATTCCCTTTTCTCCACATCCTCTCCAACACTTGTTATTTCTTATCTTTTTAATTATAGCCATTTTCACAGGCATGAGGTGATATCTCATTTTGTGCTTTGATTAGAATTTCCCTAATAATTGGTGATGCTGAACATCTTTTCACATGCCTGTTGACCATCTGCATATCTTCTTTGGAAAAATATCTGTTCAGGTCCTCTGCCCATTTTTTAATCATGTTGTTTGTTTTTTGGTGTTGAGTTGTATGAGATTTTTGTATATTTTAGACATTAAGTTGTTATCAGATATATGATTTGCAAATATTTTCTCACAATTGGTAGGTTGTCTTCTCATTTGTTGATGGTTTTTTTTTGCTATACAGAAGCTTTTTAACATGATGTAGTCCCTTTGTTTATTTTTTCTTTTGTTTTCCGTGCCTGAGGAGACATATTCAAAAAGATACTGCTAAGACCAATGCCTATGTTTTCTTCTAGGAATTTATAGGTTTCAGGTCTCACATTCAAGTCTTTAGTCCATTTTGAGTTAATTTTTGAGTATGGTATTAGATAGTGATCTATTTTCATTCTTTTGCATGCGGTTATCCAGTTTTCCCAACACCATTTATTGACAAGACTTTCCTTTCTCCAATGTATGTCCTTGGTTCCTCTGTCAAAAATTAGCAGTTCAAAAATGTGTGGGTTTATTTCTGGGCTCTCAATTCTGTTCCATTGATCTATATGTCTGTTTTTTTGCCAGTACCATGTTGGTTTGATTACTACAGCTTTGTAGTACACTTTGAAATCAAGGAGTAAGATGCTTCTAGCATTGTTCTTCTTTTTGGGAATTGCTTTAGCTATTCACGGGTTTTTTGTTCTGTGTAAATTTTAGGATTCTTCTTTCTTTCATTCGTTCTTTCTTTCTTCCTTCCTTCCTTCCTTCCTTTCTCTCTCTCTCTCTTTCTTTGTTTCTTTCCTTTTTTTTTTTTTGTTTTGCTAAGGAAGATTAGCCCTGGCTAACATTTGTTCCCAATCTTTCTCTCTTTCTCCTTGAGGATGATTAGCCCTGGGTTAACATTTGTACCAACCTTCCTCTACTTTATATGTGAGTTGCTGCCACAGCATGGCTGACAAGGAATATGTCCATGCCTGGTATTCAAACCTGTGAACCAGGCCACTGAAGCAGAGCACTAAATTTAACCACTAGGTGTTGGGGCTGGCCCCTAGGATTCTTTATTCTATTTCTGTGAAAAATGTTGTTGAGACTTTGATAGGGATTGCATTAAATCTGTAGATTGCTTTCAGTAGTATGGACATTTTAACTATATTAGTTCTTCCAATCCATAAGCATGGAATATCTTTCCATTTCTTTCTATTTTCTTCAATTTCTTTCAAAAATCTTTTATAGTTTCACTGCACAGGTTTCGCTTCCTTTGTTAAATTTATCCCTAGGTATTTTATTAATTTTGTTGCAACTATAAATGAGACTGTATTCTTGATTTCTCTTTCTGCTATTTTGTAGTTAGTATGTAGAAATGCAACTGATTTCTGTATGTTGGTTTTGTACTCTGAAACGTTACTGTACTTGTTTATTATTTCTAAAGTTTTCTGGTGGATAATTTAGAGTTTTCTATGTAGAAAATCAGGTCCTCTGCAAATAGTGACAGTTTTACTTCTTTCCTTCCAATTTGAATCCCTTTTATTTCTTTTTCTTGCCTAATTGCTCTGGTTAGGACTTCCAATACTACGTTGGATAAGAGTGGTGAAAGTAGGCATCATTGTCTTGTTCCTGTTCTTGGAGGGATAGTTTTCCATTTTTCACTGTTGAGTATGATATTAGCTGTGAGTTTGTCATAGATGGACTTTAGTATGTTGGGGTACTTTCCTTCTATACCCATTTTATTCATAGTTTTTATCATAAATCAATGCTGAATCTTACTGAATGTTTTCTCTGCATCTAATGAGATGATCATGTGATTTTTATACTTCATTTTGTTAATATGATATATCACATGGATTGATTTGTAGATGTTGAACCATCCTTGCATCCCTGGAATAAATCCCACTTGATGGTAGTGTACAATCCTTTCAATGTATTACTGTGTTCGATTTACTAATATTTGGTTGAGGGTTTTTGCATCTATGTTTATCGGTGATATTGCCCTATAATTTTATTTTTTTGTTTTGTCCTTGTCTGGTTTTGGTATCAGGGTAATTTAGTCCCCATAAAATGAGTTAGGAATATCATGTTTATAACGTCTGTCTTGCCGTGTAAGGTAACACAGTCACCAGTTCTGTGTATTAAGACTCAGACTTCTTTCAAGAGAGGAAGTGGCATTATTCTGCCTACAACAACTAGTCCAGTATTTTTTTGTAATTTCAGATGTTTTCATTTTTAGTATTAAAATTTCCAATTAGTTCAACTTTATAGTTTCTGTTTCTCTGCAGAAATGTCCTATGCTTTTATTCATAATGATCATGTTTTACCACACTGGTCATAGTTAAGATAGTTGCTTTAAAATTCTCTTCTGTCAAGAATTCTCATCATCAATCTCTATTATTTGAATTTTCTTTTGAGGATATCGCTTCATATGACTAGAAATGTGGATTGCCTCATCAACATTGTTAGGGATATATTGTGGAAACAGTGCATTCTGTTTTACTCTTCTGAAGAGTATAATTTGTTTTTGTTCAGCAGGACTCAAATTACATTGGGCTATAGCTGATATTTTGTTTCAGTTTTTGTAGTTTTGGTTCACTTGCTTGCTATTTGCTAGGTGAATAAATGTCTTGGGATTTAGCCACATACCTAGATATCTGGGCAGACAATACAGAGATTTGGTGATTTGGTGTTCTCTGTCTTTGTCCCTCTATTGTTATTATATTAAAATTAATATAATATTATTATTTATATAACATTGTTATATAAATTATAATATCATATAAGTGATATATATAATTATTTTTCACTTTATTAGTGACCATGATAGTCACAAATTCCATCCCATACATTTTTGGGCCAAAAAGATTGCAGATTTTCTACCAAAGTTTTGGCCATAACAAACAGCAACAACGGTGGGCTATTCTCTGGCTAAAATATAGATAAAATGGGAATCTCTGTCAGTGCAGAATCTGCCTGCTTTATTTCACTCTCTAGTGTCTTCAGGTAGATCGTTGTGTTTTTTGGCATTTCATTTAGATTGTGTAGTTCTTAGCTGTGTGAGTGTCATCTTTCCTGTAAGAACATACTCTGGCCAACCAGAAGCAGAACTCCCATATCTTTATGTATCTTTGATCAACTTTATTAATGTATAACTTACATACAATAAGCTACAATCATTTAAAGTGTCTGATTCAATGCCATTTGACAAATCTGTGCACCCGTATGCCACTGCTGCAACCAAAATATGGAACATTTCCATCAACTCCAAAAGTTTTCCCATTCTTCACTGGATTGCATACTTATCTCTATACCCATCTTAAAGCAAATTCCTGCTGTCACTAGAGTTTAGTTTTCGTTTAGTGGGGTTTTCTATTTTTAGTATTTATTTATTCATTTATTTCTTTATTGATTTGAGTTTGTTTTCTTGCATTTAGTAAAATGATTTTTGTTAATATATGTTATCTCCTGTTTAGTATTCATTTTTATTCCTGAGTAGTATTCCATTGTGAACTATATTTCATTTGTTTATCCATGCATCTAGTGATGTTTGTTTGAATTATTTTCAGTTTTAGGCTACTATATGAATTTGTTATGAACGTGTGCATTCAAGTCTTTGTTGGACATATGTTTTATTTCCCTAAAATATCTATATTTGAAATATACAGACTCTAACATGGATGTGTACTTATATTTTTTAAGACCTTGAAACTTTTTCAAAATGGTTGCATCCTTTTGCATTCCCACAGCAGTGTATGAGAGTCCAGTTCCAACACATCCTAAACAACATTTGTTTTGATGAGACTTTTTAATATTAGTTATTCTAAGGGTTGCATAGTGATATCTCACTGAAATTTGAATTTGCAATTCAATAATGATTAACCATATTGAGAATTTTTGATGTGCCTACTAGTTATTTGTATATTTTCTGTTCAAATGTTTTTGTCATTTTTAGTTGAGTGGCTTATCTTCTTATTAATGGGTTTTGAAGCTTCTTTTATTGTTTAATATTATATGTTATATAAAAATGACACACATTATCATTTTTCCCCATTCTGTAGCTTATATTTTACTTTCCTAATGATGTCTTTCAAAGACTAATTTTTTTGAGCTTTTTATGAAGTTCAATATTGCGTGTATTTTCTCCCATGGTGTATGATTTTTCATGTGCTGTGTAAGAAATCTTTGCCTACTTCAAGCTTATGAAAATTTTCTTCTAGATATTTTACGGTTTTAGCTCAGATTTTGTGTGTGTGTGTGGGCATAAGTAGCAAGTGATATTTCCTTTTTTTAATCCATTGGGATGTCCAGTCTTTCCATCATTATTTGCTTTAAAGGTATTTTATTTCCATTTGTTTTGTCTCACTAGTTTTTTGAAAGTTTATCGATCTTACATGTGCACTTCTATTAGGAGAGTCTCTATTTTGTTCCGTTGAACTATAGGTTTATATTACACCCATATCATGCTGTCTTGATTACTGCAGCTATTTAGTAATTCTTGGAATCAAGTAGAATAGGACTACAACTTTCCATATCCATACTTTCTAAAAGTGTGTTTATCTCATAATTTGTATACTTTATATAAAATAATAGGGGCAATATTCATATTTGTAGCAAGTACTATTTCCTATCCCATTGTGTACTATTTTTTTTTAATTTTATTTCATCAAATATGGTGCTTAACTAGACAGCAGTGCAGTGGTGGACTTGGAGAGAAGGGTGGGGTATTGGGAACTGTGGGAGGTAAGGATTACAAAGGGGAACAAGGAAACTTTTTGAGTGATTTATATGTTCATTATCTTGGTTTCACCATTGTATATGTATGTCAAAATTTATCACATTATGAACTTTCAGTATGTTCATTTCATTGAATGCCAACTGCACCTCAATAAAGATATTGAGATGTGCTTATCTAGAGGAGTGAGAAAGGTATGCCAAGAGTGGATGCAGGTGGCTTTACAGAAAATCTTTTTGTGCTTAAAACAACTATATTACAATTTTTTAAAAAATTCACCATCTTAAAGGAAAATAAAGTATTCACCTATTTCCCAACCAAATGTAATGTTTTCTATATTCTATCTTTGGATTAATAATGTATTACGACTGTCTAATAGTTCATTATGAAAACTAGACATTTCTTGCAGATATGACAAGTTTCATCTAATCTGGCAGAGTGTTTGAACCATACTAGTGAAACAAAGTTAAGATATATTCCTCACTTAAATTTAACCATCAGTGTTGTTGATTCCTGAGTTGCTCTTGACTCACCTTTGCCTTCAGGTCTCTTATTTAATTGAGATAAACAGAACTCCTCGAGTGGGTGAGTGATTGCAGCAATTAGAATGGAACAGTTTAATGGAGAAAGAGTAAAGGCAATAAATATAACAAAAAAACTTTCTTAAAGATGTTTTTAAGTAGTTTTTTAATGTTGAGGGATACAATTAATAGGGGCATATTTCTAATAGAAGAAGGGGTGAGGAAAAGGGAATCTCGTAAACTTAGTTACTGGGTGTATCAGTCAGGCTTCCATCCTCTCTTACTTCTCCCTCCCTGTTTCTCAGTTTTCTCCAGCCACAGATACCCTCCATTTTTCTTTGAAGATGCCAAGGTCACTCCTTCCACCAGGAAATCTCTGATATCAAATATTTTGTCTCAATCTTTATATTCCACTGACTTCTCAGATAAAGATGTCAAATGTAACTACCTCCAGAGAGAGGCTTATTTTTAATAACTCAGTGTAACATAACTCCTAACATTCTCTATTATATCATTCCACTGTATTTTATTTGCATATATCTGAGAATTATGAAATAATTATGAAATAATTAAATATTTATTTTCTGACAGTGTCAACTACCATACCTTTTCAAGAGAATGGAAATTCTATGAAGCACAGATCTTATCCAACTTCTTTGCCACTTATGTGTAGGCCCTAGAAGAGTAGCTGGCATATAGTATTCATTTAACAAATATTGGTTAAATGGAATATGTGACACTTGAAAATCCTGTTGCTTTGTGTAGGTAGCTTTACCTTCTTGTAATATCAGTTTTCCTTATATAAATGGGGATGATTATAATAATTACCATGTATACATAAAGTACTGTATAATAAAAATAGTCAAGATAGTAAAAGCATGTTTAGCTGTTGTAAAGGAATATAATTATCATGCTATTTATTCCTTTTGAATGTATGATTTTATTCCTAAAGTCAGCAAAAATATGTGAAATTGACTTAATATAATCTAAACTTCAGTAATTATGTGTTCTACTTTTAAGAACATATAATTATTGCTCATTTTAAGGAGGAACATAGGTTAGAGAAATCAGCACCAAACTAAAGGATTCATATAAAAACTCAAAGTCTACAGCTATGTATGTAATCGACTCATTGAACACGAAATTCTTTTACTTTCTCCAATTACTGTCCCATGTAAAAATTTTTTCCCCTTCGGTAGTAAATATATTTACAGCAGATCTCATGGTTTTGGGTTGCTGATAGTGGTTAAAAATCCCAGTCTACCTTTGGATGGTGGACTGACATGGCTATGCTAACTCTGATTCTGTCCAATGAAGATGACTTTCACCAATATGGTGGTCTCTGGTGTATGTTTTACGTGTTTAAAAATGATGAGAATTTTTGGGACTGGCCCAGTGGTACAGCGGTTAAGTTCACACGTACACTTCTCGGCAGTCCAGGGTTGCTGGTTCAAATCCCAGGTGTGGACATGGCACCTCTTGGCAAAAGCCATGCTGTGGTAGGCATCCCACATATAAAGTAGAGGAAGATGGGCATGGATGTTAGCTCAGGGCCGGTCTTCCTCAGCAAAAAGAGAAGGATTGGCAGTAGTTAGCTCAGGGCTAATCTTCCTCAAAAAAAAAAAAAAAGATAAAAATGATGAGAATTTTAGTTGTGGGTAGCCTATATGATGGATTTAGGGATAAAAGGGACTTAATTGACAAGAGGTGGTCTACCAAAATAAGCCTGTCGATTAAAAAATGAACTCTCTTTTTTAGAGCACTAGAAACTAATAACAGGCATACCTTGTTTTATTGCACAACATAGATATTGCATCTTTTACAAATTAAAGGTTTGTGGCGACCCTCTATTGAGTAAGTCTTTCGGTGCCATTTTTCCAACAGAATTTGCTCACTTCGTGTCTATGTGTAACATTTTGGTAACTCTCACAATATTTCAAACTTTTTCATTACTATTTTCTTTCTTAGGGTGATCTGTAATCAGTGATCTTTGACGTTACTATTGTAATTGTTTTGAAGCACCACATATAGTGCCCATAAAAGACATCAAACTTCACTGATAAATGTGGTGTGTGTTCTGACTCCTCCACCAACCGATTGTTCCCCTATCTCACTTTCTCTCCTTGAGCCCCCCTATTCCGTGAGACAAAAAATATTGAACTTAGGCCAATTAATAACCCTACAATGGCCTCTAAGTGTTCAAGTGAAAGGAAGAGTTACATGTCTCTTGCTTTAAATCAGAAGGTAGAAATGATTGAGCTTAGTGAGGAAGGCATGTGGAAAGCCGAGAGGCTGAAAGCTAGGCCTCTTGTGCCACACACTTAGCCAGGTTGTGAATGTAAAGGAAAAGTTCTTGAAGGAAATTCAAAGTGCTACTCCAGAGAACACACAGATGATAAGAGAGTGAAACAGTCTTATTGCTGATATGAAGAAAGTTTTAGTGGTCTGGATAGAAGACCAAACCAGTCACAACATTCTCTTAAGCCAAAACCTAATCCATAATAAAGCCCTAATTCTTTTCAATTGTATGAAAACTGAGGGAGATGACGAGCCTGCGGAAGAAAAGTTTGAAGCTAGCGGAGGTTGGCTCATGAATAAAAAACCTGTCCCCCTACTGTAAAAGTGAAAGTGAAGCAGCAAGTGGTGATATAGAAGCTGCAGCCAGTTATCCAGAAGATCTGACTAAGAGAATTAATGAAGATGGCTACACTGAAAAACAGATTTTCAATGTAGACGAAACAACCCTTTATTGGAAGAAGATGCCATGTAGGACTTCCATAACTGGAGAGGAGAAGTCAATGTCTGGCTTCAAAGCTTCAAGGGACAGGTTGATTCTCTTGTTAGGAGCCAGTGCAGCTGGTGACTTTAAGTTGAAGCCCATTATCATTTACCATTCTGAAAATCCTACAGCCCTTAAGAATTATACTAAATCTGCTCTGCTTGTGCTGTATAAATGGAAAAACAAATCCTGGATGACAGCACATCTGTTTACTACATGCTTTGCTGAATATTTTAAGCCCATTGTTGAGAACTACTGCTCAGAAAAAAAAAGACCCTTTCAAAATATTACTGCTCATTGACAATGCACCTGGTCCCAAGAGCTCTGATGGAGATGTACGATGAGATTAATGTTGTTTTCATTCCTGCTAACACAACACCCATCCTGCAGCCTATGGATCAAAGAGTAATGTTGACTTTTGATTCTTATTGTTTAAGAAATGCATTTTGTAAAACTATAGCTTTCATAGTTGTGATTCCTATGATGGATCTGGGAAAAGTAAATTTTAAACATTCTGGGAAGGATTCACCATTTTAGATGCCATTAAGAATGTTGTGATTCATGGGAATAGGTCACAATATCATTATTAATAGGCATCTTGAGGAAGTTGATTCCAGTCTTCATGGATGACTTTGAAGGGCTCAAAACTTCGGTGGAGGAAGTAATTGCATGAGGTGGAAATATCAAGAGAACTTGAATTAGAAGTGGAGCCTGAAGATGTGACTGAATTACTACAATCTCATGATAAAACTTTGACAGATAAGAAGTTGCTTCTTTGGACGAGCAAAGAAGTGGTTTCTTGAGATGGCATCTACTTCTGGTAAATATACTGTGAAGAGTGTTGAAATGACAACAAAGGATTTATAATATGACATAAACTTGGTTGATAAAGCAGTGGCAGAGTTTGAGAGGATTGACTCCGATTTTGAAAGAAGTTCTACTGTGGGTAGACATAGTGTAAACATAACTTTTATATGCACTGGGAAACCAAAAAGTTCATGTGAATGACTTTATTTTGATATTCACTTTATTTCGGTGATCTGGACCCAAACCCACAGTATCTCTGAGATATGACTTACATGTCTAAAAACCTGTTATTGTTAGTAAGCAAAGTCAGTAAATCATAAAGATTCCATGCTAAATTGTGTTTCTTGAGAAAATATTAGTTTGATGTCATCACATTGGACTAATACTAGAGATCAGTTTAATGCACCTTTTAAGAGCAGAGCTACATTCCTAGTGAATTTTATGTTTGACTGTATTCAGTCTTAATAATACATAGAAGAAAAGATGAATGAATTAAAGGCTGCAGAACGTATACTTTCAGAGAAGTGTTATTGGGAAGAAACGCAAGAAATAAAAATAGATTGTATATTATTATATATTATCTTATTATGCTTTTCAGATTAGGTCAAATATGAGTGTACCTCAGATTCCTATAGAAAAAGTTGGTCATCCTGCCTGACACTGACACTACAGTCAGAAATGCTTCTCTTGGTCTTCTCTTTTTTGTCTTTGTAGCTCTTGATTCAAAGTGTCCTATTGGCAGAATGTTTAAGTTTTCCATAAGGAAGAGTACTTGGTTCCCATTAAGGCTCTTCAAGTAGAAAATTCTCCAAACATAAAAAGGTTGCATATGCTAGGACACCTAAAAAGATTAATGTCCACTGCAGGAACTAATATCACTTGTGACAGAGAACCATTTCTCAGAACTCATCAAATTCTTCAGTTTCACTTTTTTATTATTTGATTCAGGTAAAATTTAATAGTTTTAAATTAAATATAGCATATATAATGTCATCATTTTGAAGAATTTGTGTGTTTACATATACACTCCATCCTTCTATTACTCTGTCATTTACATATAAAATGAGGAATGTCCAAAGAACTGTTTGCCATTTATTAACACTAATTATTTCTAGGTGAGGGAATTGGAGATAGATTCCTTTTTCTTCCACACACTTCTTGAATTTTTAATAATGAACATGGATATTTATGAGAAAAGTCATAAAAATAACCATTGATATTACCCCAAAATGTTGAAAAATGTATACTCATAAAGGTTGATAGTTATGCAAATTTGTAGAACTGATATTGGTAGTAATGTCAAAATAAATTAAAATATTTTTCTCTTTGACTCAGCAATCCCATTTCTATGAATCTAGCCTGCTGAATTTAAAAAAAAAATTCGTTAAAAAAATTCAAAATACATTTATAACCCCATGGTTTGCAAAGGCAAAACTCCTTCATTTCATTTAATTGGAGAATGAGTATATTAGCATGGTAATTCCCTACTATGGAATACTCTGCAGTCATTAAAAATAGTGAGGTACATCTGTGTGTTCTAATTTTGAAAATCATGGTAGATTTTAAAGAGAAAAAATAGAAGAATAAGTTTAAAATGAGTAGGAATTATTCTAGCAATTTCCATGAATGAATTTAGCTACTTAGAACATCCTGATGAGTTCAATCTATTTTTAGCCCCAGTTTACAGATAAGCTTACTGAGTCACTGAGAGTGTAACCTGCCCCTCTAACTCTAACAGAGATGCTGAGAGGAGTCTGGCTCCATTGCTGTTTTTGTAATCTTTTGATGTAACATCTGTAACATTGAAGCTAACGTGTATGGTATAATTCCATTTTTGTATGAGAGAGTAAGAGAGAGAGATATATTTAGAGACACAAAGAGACAGGAACAGAGAAGTCAAGATTAAGGTCTGTGTACATCTACAAAAGAATCATGCAGCATTATCCCAAGTCAGCCACATACTCATCTCAAGAGGAGAATTTTACTTCTGGCTATATAGGAATTTTTACCTTTTTTTGTACTATTCTGAAACTTTCAAATGAAAATAAATCATTAAATAAAGATGAAAAATATCTTTTCTGGGGTTGTAGTATCCCCCTGAGGTGAAAATTCCTTAAGTTTGCAGCTCAGCAGCTTCTAGTTGGTTGATAGATAAGAGGGGATGGTTTCAAAGATGGCAAGTAGTGTCTTGCTTAATCCTTCAGCTCTGAGTAAGTAACAGTGTGTGCTTTCTTTAGATTTTTCTCCTGATATCCCAATATTAGCTCTGGGCATTTTCAGTCTCATTTAGATAAGACCCCAATGCATATTGATCTCTACTTTTACTCAGTCTCAAAAGAACCACAGAGGAAAGGGTTTCAGTGTGTTTGTCTACCTGAAAAGAAGACCTAATATTTCCTAAAATATTTCTATGAATTTATAAAATATTTTATTGGGATGTGTTTCCTAAATACTGTAAAGGCCTTTGGAGTTATGACCTATACTCTACCCCAAACCATCTAAAACCACAAAAGCAGTGTAATACAATGGCTCACAGCACAGACTTTGGTAGCAAACAGGCTTGGGAGCCAGGCCTAGCTCTGTTCTCACTAGCCGCAAGACTTTGGACAACTTACATAACATTTCTAAGTTTCAGTTTCCTCATCCTTAAAATGGGCAAAATAGTAAGGCCAATGTTGTTAGTTTGTTGTGAAGATTAAGTGAGACTGTTAAACTTCTAAGTGCAGTCAGTTCCTGTTGCACAGTAAAAGGTAATAGCTGGCTTTTTTGATGATTTTATTCACACAAAGATGGTTATTCACAAATCATTTCTATATGAGCACATACACACACATATAAATGGTTAAGCGAATAGATGAAAAGGTGGCAAAATAGTGTAGCATGTGTCAACCTAAATAAACAGGTAAACTGAGGCAAGTTCAAAGTACCAGAAATTGAGTTTATTTGGGAATAGCAGAGGAATTGCAATTCAGGACACACAAACTATAGCAAGTTACAGGCAAGTCTATTGAGTGTTTAGGGTGGGCTGTATTTATGGGCAAGGAGTGTGAAAAGAGGAGAGTCCAGCCAGAGTTCAAGCAGCAAATTCATTGGCTTGAGGATGAGGAGAGATTCTTGGTGGATGTTCATTGGTCAGAAGATAAGTTTTGATCTTCTGTGAATCAGGAATTTATGGAAAATCAGTCTCTCAGTTCTTAAGTTTTGTTTTTCTGAGGGCACATGCACACGATTCTCCATTCTATATCTTCTAGTTCCATTTGAGATTGAAATCCTTTCACATGTGTTTAATTATTCATTCATTCAGTAGTCACCACTAGATATTGGAGGAGCTTTCAGTTTTGTAAGTGACACAGACCAGTAAAGAGATAGATATAAAGCATGACATTAAGTGCTATAATGGAATCACAGATATGTTTGGAGCAGAACCAAGGAAAGGACTTAAACTAGACTGGAGTGTTTAGAAGTCTTGGCACTGCTGGTTGATCAAGCCTCTGTGGACAAGTAGAACTCAAAGTAGAGAAAGAGTGTTTTACACAAAGAGAACACAAAAGGCATAAAGAAAAGAGACAGCATGGATGCCCAGAGAATTGGACATAATTTGGTTTTACTAGTGAGTGGGAATACCAATGGGGAGATGCGAGAGATTAGGTAGGAAAAGTAGATTTAAGTCAGAAGATGAAGGGCCATTAATGCAATGTTATGTTTTCACTCTATCCATTAGACGATGGGGACTAATTTGACAAAAGCAAAATGTTTATAGTTTTTTAAAAAGAACTAATTAGATAAGTATTTTGGAAAGGTCACTCAAAAATGGGTTGCAGAGGTCATACTGGGAAGCAAAAATCCATTGGGGAAAAAAGTGCATTCAGAGGTGCAAGGGACTCAGCTTGGTTTAAACATTAACCAATTGCGTGAACTTGATCAAGTTTTTTAACTTCTTTGTTCTTTAGTTTCATGGAATTAGGGGAGAATATTAGATAATTTACAAAATATTGTCAAAAATTAATATTCTTTGCATACTATTATGAAACATGAAATTAGTTTTTCAATGGCAGATTCTTACATCAAATAGCAATTTCTTGGTAAATATGTGTTCTAAGACTCAATTCCATTGTGGAAGTGAAGTTTGGGGGGTTCCCCCCACAGAACACCAAGTGACTTTACAGATACCAACTGAGTGCCCTACAATTCAACTCAATTGTAACACTATCTACCAGGAGATAGCATCAGATGCCACAGGTTAAGAGTTTCAATTCTATGATACTGTCCCATCCACCACTTCAAATATGGATTATTGCCTATGCTTCTGAACCACTGGATACAGATTGGAGATTCCAATGACCCATCCTTGGGTTCAATTAATTTGCTAGAGCGACTCACAGAACTCAAAAAAACATTTTAGTTACTAGATCACTGGTTAATTATAAAAGGATATGGCTCGGGAACAGCCAGACGGAAGACATGCAAGGGCGAGGTATGGGGAAAGGGCACAGAGCTTCCATGCACTATCCAGGTGTGCCACTTTTCCAGCATCCCTGTGTGTTCACCAACCTGGAAGATCTCTGAACCCTATTCTTCTGGGTTTTTATGGTGGCTTCATTACATAGTCATGAGTTATTAAATCATTGGCCATTGACAATCGATTCAACCTCCAGGCCCTCTCCCATCCTCAGAGGTTGTGGGCGGGTACTGAAAGTTCCAACACTCTGATCATAGGGTTGGTTCACCTGGCAACCGGCTGCCATCTTTATGTTACCTAAGGGCTTTCCAGAGTCACCTCACTGGTATAAAAAAAGACACCTTTATTTCTCTTATTACAGGAAATTCCAACAGTTTTAGGAGCTCTGTGCCAGGAATACAGTTGAAGACTAA
This sequence comes from Equus quagga, assembly GCF_021613505.1. Taxonomy (NCBI): domain Eukaryota; kingdom Metazoa; phylum Chordata; class Mammalia; order Perissodactyla; family Equidae; genus Equus; species Equus quagga. The sequence continues at coordinate 43,039,241 of NC_060275.1, read as the reverse complement.
CTATATATTTCTATTATAAGTAATCACAAGCTCACACTCAGTTATTCAGTGTGTTAGTCTTGTTAACTTTATATAATGTTATTTTTTTAATGTTAAAAAGCAATAAACTCACTTTTGTGTTGCAAAACTCCACATGACAAAAATCAACTACCTTGAAAAGAATCAGTGAAACCAGCTCGAGTTGATATAAACAGAAACACTGAAAGAAGAAATTCAGAATAATCAGAAAGACTAAAAATGTCGTCAGTAGAGCCCATATAGTTCAAAGTGTGTTTTCAAAGGTGGAAGAGAGAAATGCTTTCTTAATATATATTACATTGAGTTGTAAGATATTTAAGTATAAGTGAATATGTTGCACTGAATTTTCATTTATTATCATAGATATTTATTTTTATCTTCTTTTAAAATATTTAAAATCTAATATAAAAGTCATCTAAAATTTGTGCCTAGTATTTTTTTACCAAGTACTGAAGTAACGTACTAAGTATACACTTAAAGAAGATGATTACATATAAAACCATAATCTGTTTAAATTCTCAGCAATTTTTGTTTAATTTATTGGAACCCATGTTCTGTATGTCCTGTGTCAGAAAATACCAGCTTTTCGTATAGTTTTGTAACCATGGGCCCTCCAGAATCAGTTCAACTAACCCCGTATTATCAACAGAGTAATTAAGAGTGGTTTTTAAAGAAGTGAAATGTCCAATTCAGTCCTCTTATCCAGTTCAGGCCTGTTGAGACCACCAACCCATCAACTGGGCCTGCCCAAATGTTTGACAAGTGACCTTTTTGACATCAAGGGGCTAAAAACTACCTCCTCAGATCATGATAACGCTGCCGTTTTGTGAACATGTGTCCTACGAAGAGGCATGAAGCTTGACTACACTTCGCTGATCATCAATTACCTCACTTCTCTCTACCTCCAATCATCTATTCCCATACTTCGGACCACCTTGCCCTCTACACCATAAATACCCCTGAGTCCCAGTTTTTGGGGAGGCTGGTCTGAGATTGCTTCTCCTGCTTCCTCACTTGGCAGTCTTGTGATTAAAACTCTCTGTGCTGCAATCTCATCGTCTCGGTGACAGGCTTTCTGAGCGATAGGCAAAAACGAATGTGGTTCAGTAAGAGTTTATCTGTGAAACAATACCTTGACATCAATATCTGGTCTGTAATTTATCAAAATGTTAATGAAAAATTTATCACATGACATTTTTAGCATACAAAAAATGAGAAAGGCAAGTGAAACAACAAAAAACCTTCTTGTTTTATTTTACAATGTTATGTGACTAAGGTCAGATGGCTGGTACAAAGAGGGGCACACCTGATTTTGGAGTCAGACCTTTGTTTTGGGGTCTCTGTCTTGTTCCCTTGTAAACCGATGACAAACGTCAGGCAGTAAATTTTGGGGACCCTAAAATTTTACATGTGTAAAATAGGCATTAAACTGACTGACTTACCAATCATACATGGTTTGTTGTAAGGATCAAAAAAATATTACGCGTAAAAGAACTCTAGAACTTATAAATCACTCTTTAAATACATGCAGTTATTCTGAGTTATATAATTCTTTTTTTTTTTTTTTTTTGAGGAAGATTAGCCCTGAGCTAACTACTGCCAGTCCTCCTCTGTTTGCTGAGGAAGCCTGGCCCTGAGCTAACATCCATGCCTATCTTTCCCTACTTTATATGTGGGACGCCTACCACAGCATGGTGTGCCAAGCGGTGCCATGTCCACACCTGGGATCCGAACAGGCAAACCCCTGGCCACCGAGAAGCGAGATGTGCACACTTAACCACTCCGCCACTGGGTCAGCCCCCTGAGTTATATAATTCTAAATGACATTTCTAGTATTATATCATGATGTATTAATATTGAGGTAGAATTAATATTGCAAACACCAATTGATAAATAATTTGGAAAAGTAGGAAATATTCTGGATGTTTAAGAAGACAACTTTTTATTTGACCCATTTAGATTTCTATGAGTTGCACAGCAAAATTGTTAAAGTCAGTGTTAGATGGCAATAAACTAGCAAGTTAATATTTATTATGAGTCAATCAATTCCAGTCTAATCAAAAGGATATGAATTTCGAGACCATAATATCAATAAATACAATATCAATACATTTAGGGAAAAAAATGTGCATTTCCAGATATTACAAAATACAATTAATTTTCAAGATCTTTTCTTAAAAAGGTTAGTTTAATAATGATTTGGCTTAAACAGAATTAAATATTTATCATGTCTTTTAATTTTTATTTCTTTCAGAATATATATAATATGGAAATCATTAAATTGTGGAGTAAAAATGAATTGAAAAATATAACACTACTCAATACAGCTCAATGCTGCTTGGACTCTGGCTGCACTTCCCACTCTTTGCCCTCCTTGCCCGTGAAGACAGCCCACCTGAAACCCTCAACAGAACTTGCCCATGGCTTGCTACAGTTTGAGTGTCCCGAATTGCAATTCCTCTGCTGTCCTCAAATAAACTCAATTTCTGTCCTTTGAGTTCGCCTCACTTTGCTTCTTTATTTAGGTTGACACAAGCAAATATTTAATCACATCTTAAAATAAAAATAAATATGTAGTCATGAACTTGTTATGACTTGAGAAAAGCAGTATTATTCCTAAAGAGAAAACAATGATTGATATGTCTATGCTGTCCCTTTGAAAGATTCTCTCATTAATGATGAAATAACTGGTATTAAACTATAGGTTAAGTGTTAGGAATGCTATATTGTGATCACAAGTGTTATGCAGAGTTTGATTTGCTACTTTGGATTGCATATTGATGGTCAAAGGGTTGTTAATAGAAATGAAATATCTAACTGTAAGCAATTGTAATTTACTAGGTTACATATATTGGCCAATTTATGTTGGAGCTAGTAATAAAGCAGAACCTATCATTTCAAATGAGTAATATAGGACATAGGCAATTTGGGTACTCAATAATTGGGCTCAGTAAAATAAACTTGCCATTTGGATCAAGAGAGATGGAACAGCATGGAGTTTATACATTAATTACTTCAGTATCTCACTGCCATTGAAATGTTCCTGTTGGCAAAGGATGAGGTTTTACAATGCACTTGTGGTGAGTAATACACCAGTTGCTCAGCCGGTACTGGACTGAATCTAGTTTACAGGCATGAATGCATGGTACTTTTCAATGAAGGAACAAAAGTTTTCTTACTTAATCTCTTTCCCATCTGACTCATAATCTGCTGGGCTCTTGCCAAAATTGAACTTTGTGTTTCTTGATGAAGGGAATGTTTTTCTAGAGATTTACCATTTGAACAGAAAGAGTGAGTTCAGGAGACACACAGTTAGTTGGAGAAAAGTTTGCTGACCACACAGGATAGATAAAGTGCTTCTTATACATCACTCTCACCAAACACCCCCTGCTTGCACCCTCTGAACACTTCTGTAGTATGTTTTATTTGAGCATTTAACTGTCCCTCACTTAATTGTGAAATAATTTGACAATAAGGTGGGACTTGTAATTTTCAAGGTATCATGTCAAAATATTAATGAAACCACTTATTACATAAAATTCTAGTGCAGAAAATTCTGCATTGCATTATTAAAAATTGATACTATGCATCATGAATTTACTATACATTTTATGATAAAATTAAGGAGAAAAAACTCAACAACTCAATGTTTAAAAATGGGTAAAACATATGTATAGACAGAACTGGAAGTTCACAGAAAATGAAATAATATGAAAAGATACTCAATGTCACACATGGTATGACAAACAAAAACTACTGAAATGCCCTTTTCAACTATCAGTTTAGGAAAAAATAAAAAATATTTGTCATATATTGGAATCGTACAGTATATAGTCCTTTGAGTTTGGCTTCTTTCATTTCTCATAATATTTTTGAGATTCATCCATGCATGTACAAGTAGTTCATATTTCATTCATATTTTTCATATTTTTTCTAAATAATATTTCATTGTATGATGTACCACAAATTGTTTATTCACTCACCATTTGTTGGACACTGCATTGTTTCTAGATGTTGACAAATATAGAAAAAGCTAATATACTCATTCATGTACTGATTTTTCTGGGGACTATGTGTTTACTTCTGGTGAGAAAACACCTGTGAATGGGATGGCTGGGTTGTATCTCAAGTGTATGTTTAACTCTATAAGAACTGCCAGCATGTTTTCCAAAATGGCTGTGCCATTTTTTGTTTTCAATAACAATGTAGGTGAGCTACCGTTGCTGTGAATCCTTGCCAACACTAGGGGTTGTCAGATTTTGTTGTTTTCTTTTGTTTGGGCCATTCTAATGGATATGTAGTAGTATCCCATTTCTTAAAAAAATTTTGTTTCTCCAATGACTGAAGATTGTGTGTATCTTTTTATGTGCTTATTTACCATTAGTATCTATTCATTAACGAAGTGTCTATTCAAATCTTTTGGTCACTTATTTATTGTGCTGTTGGTTTTGGTATTATTGAATTGTGAGTGTTCTTACATACATTGGATGTGAAGTGAATCCTTGCTTAGATATGTGTTTTTCATTTCTCCCAGTCTGTATCTAGTCTTTTCATTTTCTTTTCAGTGTCTTTCAAAGAAGAGGATATGATTTTGATGAAGTCCAATTTATTTGACTTTTAAGAAAATTATTGTTTGTGATTTTTGAGTTCTATATAAAAAATCTTAGTCTAATATAAGATCACAAAGATTTTTGACTATGTTTTCTTCTAGAAGTTTTATAGTTCAGGTTTTATATTTAGGTCTATGGTTCATTTTGAATTAATACTTGCACATGGTATGAAGTATGAGTCAAAGCTTCTTTCTTTTTTTTCATATATGGATATCCAGTTGTCCTAGAAGCAATTATAAAAAGAAAACCTGTCTTTTATTCATTTAATTATCTTGGCAAGTTAAAAGAAAATCCATTTCATATATATATGAATATATATGCACACACATGTATATATTGTATTTGTATATCTTGTTTATGTATAGGTATATGTATATACATAATATATGTAATAATATATATAATATTGCTGTTAGACCTTTGGTCTCCAGAGAAGATATGATTTTGTAGTTTTTCTATTAATTCCTCTACTTTAGAGTGGGAGTAACACTCTTTCCAGCTTTCTGCACCCTAGGCACAATCCAAACCCCCTCCATGTTTCTTGTCTTAATATTTCCAACTCTTTCAGAAGGGAAAGGATTCCTTTGTCTTTTCTTCCAGCTTATGAATTTGCCTTTCCACTGTGTGCAATCTGCTATTCACCATAGTTATTTTACTTAAAATTTTTATTTTTATAAGATTGTGACTTCTTCTTTGCAATATAGGTGCAATAACATTCCTTTTCTTTTTGTTTATAGATGTTTTAAAGTTTTGTTTTGCTAATTTTCATTCTTGTTTTACACTATTTCATGTAAATGTTACTCTTTAAATACGTGGTGATTTTTTTTAATCGATCCTGTTTTGGAGTTAAGACATCCTGCATGAGCACATAAACTGTGAGAGGAAGAATCAATGGTTTATGATTGTAGTTTAGCCCTTAATATTCTAAGCATGGTCTAAAACCAGTATTAGCATCATCTGAAAGTTTTACAGAAATGCAAAATCTCAGGCTCTGTCTCAGACCTACCAAATCAGAGCATGCATTTTAGCAAATTTCCAGGTAATGCATATGCACGATAAAGACAGAAGCACTAGTTCCTACCATTTTCAAGGACAGTGGAAAACAAATTAGATGTGAGTTTTTCGAGCTCTTCTTGGTTTATCTCCTGATCTCATCTTTCTCATTGACTCAGACACTTAAGCAATGATCCCAGTTTGAGGTCACTGAATTTCACAACACCAGGAAGCACTACATATAATATAGTATTGGAGCTGTGCTTCAAAGACTGCACACAGAAAAATGCCTTGTGAAGCTATGAAATCGAGTGGCAGTGAACTATTCTCCTGCGTTATGTCTTTGCAGACACACTGGCTTCTGTGAGAGAGGAAAGGATGATCATGATTGCTACTGCTGTGATAATCTGACTAATCTGATTCTTTCCTCCTTGGCATCTTGTTCCTATATTTTTCCAATTCCAGTTACAGCTTACCTCTGGAGTTTGCCACTCACATTTTTAGAGTGCTTTTTTGCCCAACCTGGGTTATAATTTCCCTCTTGAGCATGATTATTTCTCCTATTAGTTGGTGATTTCTCATAGTTTCACAAGTCTTCTAAGAATTTTTTCTTCTTTTACAAAATAAGTATGAATTATTTTGATGTATTTAATACATTTTCTTATTTTCACTAATTATTATTTGGGGTTCAAGGGAGTCATAATGTAGCATGTCCACTTTCAATAATTTTGAAATCAAATACAGACCCGTGTCTTTCCCTTAAAACTTTTCAAACAGGTCACGCTGAATGATTTCTTAATTTCGCTAAGGAACAAAGGAAGCATTTGTCTGTATATTTCTCTTTCATGATGATTTCAGTTCGACTTTGTCTTTGATGCCAGTTGAGTAAGTTTCTTTTTCCCCCATTCTTATTCTGTTCTCCTGGTTTTCTTTTTCTTTTTCTTCTCCTGCACCTCTTCCTCCTCCCCCTCCTTCTTCTTTTACTTCTTATTTTTTCGGTATTTATGGATGGATCTAGCTATGTTGGTTCCTTTCTGATTATTGTTAATCTAGCCCAGGTATTTGCCTCTAGATTTAATTCCTTTGAATAAATTATCACGATGCCACCTATTAGAGTGGTGGCAACTATCCAACCTGTTCCAGAACTGAAGAAACATGTTGAACACTCTTGTTTCCGTTATTGATTACTGGTAGATTTGTAGAACAGAATTCTACATTTGCACATTTGTGATTTATGGCTTGGCTCTTGTTTTATTGAAAATGGATTTCTTTTCTATTTTTCCTCTTTTGATAATTTTCAATATTTTGAGTGGATTACAAGAGAGGGCAGGAACGTAAAATTACCTTTTTTCCATATTTAAGGAAAATCCTCCATTAACATCTTTTGAAGGATCACAGAAATGAATATATGATTCTCACTGAAAAAAAAACAATTAACTTTACATTCAAACACAGCCAGTAGGGCAAAGAAACAAATCTGTTTTTTGTGGGTTCATTTCTGTAATGCTCCAACTGCTTAACATTAAAATTATAAAATATATTTTTAATTCTAGAGGAAGACTATAATTCTATCGTTTTAATATGCATAATACTTAAAATATCTGTAAAATTCAACTTGCCATAGTAATTGTACATTTATCATAGAAAACACCATTGTTTATTTGAAATGTGTTTCTTTTTAGGAAGGAAGACTCTCAATCTGAAAGTTTAAATAAGTGACGAGATAAAATTCTATCTTTTACCCAGGCATTGTGTCTCTGATTGCATCTTTTCAAAATACTGATTTTTCTGAGGTGAAGTTGTCAGTTTTACTCCCTTTGGATGTACTTGAGTCACAGTAGTCAATTGATTTTAGCAATATAACCTAATAATCTCAATGATAGAGGAATTCAGATCTTACATATGGAATATCACAAGCAAAATACAATAAATATATAAAATGATCAATAAGGAGCAAATCAATTCAAATTAAAAATGCTTGATATGGTTTGAATCTGTCAGATTGTGTTGTTTCCATATTGCCAAAGGTGTGAGTACACTGAAACATTGCTGGGGAATTCATAATTTCTGAACTGCAATTTGCCTTTTTACATCAAAACACATTGCAGTGTATAAATCTGTTAGCTCAGAAATATCTCTTCCAGAAATTTAATTATATGGAAATAATTATAGATGTATACAAACATTTGTCTACAAAGATGCTTATTGTTTGTACTAGTGATAAATTGGAAGCCAAGAAAATGATGATAGTCAACTGGCTAATGATTATAAAATAGAGCTGAGATGGAATCCTCCCAGACCATTATAAATAATATTGTGGGAAGGAAGTATAAGAAAATATATAATTAGATTATAAAATATTTTACATGATAGGATCTCATTTTAGTGTAAAATTATAATATAAATATAAATTAAGGGTGTTAATTGAGTATGTAACATGAATCAGAAACTGTGTCAGTGATAGGGGTGCAGAATGCAAAATAATAACAATAAAATTAAATTAAAATTAAAAATCTTATATTCTTCCCTCTCACGTATTTTGTTATTTTTGTGAGAGGACAACTATTAATAAAATCACCTACGTAAGGTATCTATAAACAGATACCGTGTTTATAAGTGACTGAATAAAATGCTCCCATTCTCATAATAATAGAATTTTTTCTAGGACCAACTGAAATCTGTTTTTTTCAGTCACACATAATATAAGAGAAGCAATATGACATGTTCGGGCTGAATAATTTGTGCAAAGTCTATCATTACCGTAAGGGTGAAAGACATGCCTTATTTCTCCTTTTTTTGTTCCATCCATCTGGCTAACATGGGAAAATGGCAGGGTGGCCTCTCCAGTACCATGTAGATGGGAGTAATTCCCTAGATATTGAAGAAAACAGGCTGAAAGGGTTTGACTTGACACTACGGTTTAAACACCCAACCTTAATTATTTATACATGGACGGATATATGAAAAAGAACAAACTTAGCTTGTTTAGATCCTGTTTTTCTGGTTTCCTTTCAACAGTCAAACATCCATGCTAACATGTAGAGCATGCAGATTATCTGTTGCAAGATAGAACATTCTCTAGTTGTGACAAAGGACAATCTGGCAGAGAGCAAAGGAAAGAAAGGAGGCTACTGTGTTAGGCAGGAAACAAAACACACAGGACTTTGGTTTTGTTTGCATGGTAAGATAATCAAAACCAATTACAGGTGATCATTTTATTTTCCATCTTTGAGGACATCAGAACATCATTAAAACTCAAGAAATAAATTAAAACAATCCAAGAATCCCATCTAAGAGAGTCTGGTCCTTGGGATCATTCCTATTACCAAGTATACGATTACACTGACAGTTGCTTTCAGTCAGGAAAACAGAAATAACTGCATTTCTCTTGTTTCATTTTGAAATAATTTTAGCTATACAAAAGTAGTAATGATAGTACAAAGAATTCCTGTATATCCTTCACCCAGCTTCCCCTAATGTCAATATCTGTATAATCCTGGTACATTGATCAAAACTATGAAATTAATATTGGTACACAACTCTATTAGCTAAACTAGAGTGTCCCTCAATTTGGGATTGCCTGATGTTTTCACATGATTAGATTGGGGTCATGATTTTTGGAAGAATACTACAGAGGTGAAGTGATTTCGTATCAGGGATACACGATGATGCTAACCTTGATCAGTTGATTAAGGTAGTGTCTCATAGGTTTCTCCACTGTAAAATCACTTTTCTTTCACTTTCCATATTCTATTAATGAATAATGAAGGGAATCACTAAGTTCAACCAACAGTCAAGGGCAGGGGAACTAAATTCCACTACTAGAGAAAGAGTATGAAAGAATTTGTAAATATATGTTAAAACAACCACAGTAATTAATAAATATATTAGGGGAGACATTGCTCTTCTTTTTAAGGCTTTGCCTACTGATTTAGTATTCATCTGTGTATCTTGGATACCAGTAATTACTACAGTGGATTTCTGAAGATGACTTGCTGTTTCATTCTTTATACATTTCTTGCTTGGAATTCTTCTATAGGAAAGATTTATTCTTTCTCTCCATTTGTTCATTTGTTCAATAATTTATTCTTATCAAAATGAACAAATAAGTATTTATTTTTGCTCAAATAGTTCCAGTTTTGATCATTGAGAGTTCTTTCAGGTTGACTTCCGTGATCTTGTGGCACACCCCTTATTCATTTATTTATTGTTTATTTGTCTATGTTATTTATTTAAGCTTGTCCTTATTTTTTTATAAGCTTCAAACCTTGTAAGTTTTCCCTGTCCCCATCCTAGATTCAGTCATTTCTCTTTGGAACCTTAGTTATTAAAATTCATTTTTTTCCGTTTTCTTCTAGAAGTTGTATAAATTCATGTTTCCATCAAGGTCTATGATACATTTTGAGTTTAATTTTGTATAGTGTATGAGATACATCTTTAACTTTTTCTCTTTTTTTTTTTTTGGCTACTTGTCCTTTTTTGGGCTAAAGATGCTTTTTTTCATTCCTAATTTTCTGAGATTTTTAAATCTTTTTTGGTATTTTTTTCTATATCAGTTGATTATATTCATAGTCTGTTAAAATGGAGAACTATATTGATTGATTTCAGAGTGTTGAGGGAGCCTTGCATTCCTGGGATGAAAGCCATGTGATTGTAATATATTATTCAGTCTATATTTTGTTGTAATTTGATTAGTTAATATTTTGTTAATGATTTCTTATTGCTGTTGTTGAAGATCTGTCTGTGTTCATTTATTTAATTGATACAGGTCTCTTCAGATTATCTTTTCTTTCTTGAATGTCCTTTTGGTATTGTATGTATTTCACATATTGATATATTTCATCTAGGTTCTCAAATTTATGAGCATAAAATTATTCATTGTACTTACTTACCATGTTTTTAAGAGCTTGAGCTCAGCAGTGCTGCCCTCTCTTTCACATCTGACACTGTGAAATATATATTTGGGGGGGTGGTGGGGATGGTGGTGGTGTTCCTTTGGTTGTTCAGCCTGGCTAGAGGTATCAATTTTATTCATCTTTTCCAAGAATCAGCTTCTGGTTTCATTCATTCTCTCTATCCTATTTGACGGTATTTCGACCATTCTCATTTAAAATAATGTTTAATGTAGTTAGATTGGAATATACCATCTTGGTAGGCATTTTAGGTTTTTTTCAATTGTTCTTTGTTTCTTTAGTCCTCTCTCTCTGCCTCCTCTGTGTTTACATGAGCATTTTTTATGATTCAATTTTATCTTCTCTATTGACTTATTTTATCTTTTTCAAAACTTTTTCGCATTTTCCCAGGATTTACAATATAAATTTGTTAATTATCTGGATCTACACTTCACCTATAGTATAAGACCCTTATAACAAGATATTCCCAGTTTCTCTCACTTATCCCTTAGCTATTTTTTAAACTTTTCACTTTTACATATCTATAAGCACATGGTATATTGTTACAATTTTTCTTTTAAACATTCAATTATAGCTTAGAGAAGTTAAAAATGAAGGAATCATTTTATTTTACCTTTACTTATTCCATTTTCAAAACTCTTTATTTATTGACATAAATCCAATTTTTTGACTATATTATATTCCTCTGGTCAAGGGAATTTCCTTTTACTTTTCTAGTATAATCTTTCTGCTAATGATGGATTTTCCAACTTTTTGCTTGTCTCAGAAAATCTTTATATCCCCATAACTTTGGAAGATATTTTCACTGAGTATAGAATTCTGGATTGGAAGAGTTTTTTCTTTTTAAAGCCTTTAAGATAGCTACTTTATTATCTTCTTGCTTGCGTGATTCCTGAATAAGAAGCCAGCTGTAATTCTTATGCTTATTTTTCTTTAGGTAATTATCTTTTTTTTTTTTTTTTGTCTGCCTTCGGTATTTTTATGTCTTTGATTTTCAGCTGATTGAATGTGACATGCTTAAGTTTTTTAATTTCTGTGGGTTTTTAAAAATATTTTCCCTCCTTGGTGTTCTCTAAGATATTTGGACATATGACTGAGACTATATCAATAATTTGTCAAAATTCTTGGCCATTATTTCTTCAAATATTTCTTCTGTCTCTTTCTGTTTCTTTTCCTTCTAAGGTTCCAAGTATGCATATGTTACACTATTTGATATTGTTGTACATTTTTTAATGCATTGTTCTCTCTCTCTGTTGTTTGCCACTGTTCTTTTAACATTTCAAGTTATGTAATTTCTGTTGACCTACCTTCAGTCTCATGGATTCTTTCCTCAGTGGTGTCAAGTCCACTGATAAGCCTGTCAAAGACATTCCTTTTCTCCACTCCTATAGACTTTTTGTTGTTCTTTTACTTGTTTTTCATCCCTAGCATTCCCATTTTGATTCATTTTTGTAGTTTCCCTCTAGGGAAAATACTTACCTAATCTTGTATGTTGTCTACTTTTTTTGTGTTAGATCCTTTAAGAATTTAACTCTGGTTATTTTAAATTCCATCTCTGACAGTTCAAACATTTGTATCATATCTCAGTCTGGTTCTGATGAATTCTTTGTCTCTTCAGACTGAGCTTTTCTTGCCTTTGATATATCTTGCATTTTTTTTTTAAGCAAAATATGTTTTAGGCAAACAGTGGACATCAAGGTAAAATTTTTTTAGACTTGAGAATGAGAATGACTTTTCTTCTGCAGGGCCATTTCTGGGGGCCTTGCACTAATTGAGATGGATTGGGCTTATTTAATGTTTATTCTTCAACTGGCTTTGGGTCTCCCTGCTTGACTTTGAATGTGTGTTTGTGTGCTAATTCCTAGAGATAACCTGACTCTTCCTTGCAATCCCAGCTGTACTACTCCATTAGTTTTACTTGATGGTTATTGGCATATTGGTGGGTTCATAGGAGTGGGGAGATTTTCTGATGTATTGATTAAAACTTCAGTCTTAGTAAGGCTCTGTAAAGTTGTATCCTGGGAATGTGGCCTTCAAAACTCGTCCTCCTCTCTGCCAGATGTAGCTACCTATTTCTGCCCTTCCCCTGTGGCCAGAGCTTTTATTTTTCCTGTTCCTCTCCCACAGATGTGGTGAGTTTCCTCCAGTACTCTTGAGTTTAATTTTCTTGTCTATTCTCTTGCAGATTAAGGCTTTTTTTGTAGCATGGAGGGCAGGAGTAGATAGTTACCAAAAGAGCCTAAAGCTCCCCTCGGCTGTGATTAAACTTTAGACAGGCTTCTTCCTGATGTTAGATCCTAGAGCTCCCTTTTCCTAGTTTTCTTTAGAAAACTTGCCCTTGTAAATCCTTTCTCTGCCCCTTTGAGATGTAAATCTTCTCCTAGTTTCTTGCAGTTTTACAACCCAGCAATATTTTGTTCAAGTACCTGGGAGCTATCTGTTTGAAGTGTAATCTTCAAGAAAGATAGTATCCCTTGCGGAAACCTAGCTTCAATAAGCACCAATTAACAAACACAGATGGCCTAAATACATTGATCAACATCTTTGATCATTGTTACTCCTAAAGTCCTTCAGCACTTCTGTATCTCAGTGTTTGAAACCCTCCCTCCTTTTATTTCAGTGGGGTTGAGTTTAGTCTCTCCCCTATTACAATATATTCGACCACTATTGCAATAAATAAAGTCATCTTTGTGGTTTTTAATGTGTCAGTGACATTTTTCTTTGACAATAGGGGATATGGGTCTGGGTAGAGCTTGGGCAGTGGCAACTGATCTTCTTCCTTAGCTAGCACTAAGTTTTCTGTGGAAAATTTTCCCACAATTCCATGATCATTCTTGTGAGCACTTGGAGAGGTTCCCGTGGGAAAAGTCTGTAAGAGAGTGTAAATCCTTCTGTAAATCCCTACAGCCCCCAGGGACTTCTCACTCTCACATCAATCCAGACTCAATGTTTAGCAATTTTTAATCATCTTTGTCTGAATCTTCTTAGCAATTTATTGGGTGTTCAGTGGCATCTGTTTAAAGTCATCCAATGGTCTGATCCCATTTCCCCTTGCAGGTACCTCTCTCTCCAGATTTCAACTTGGGTGTTTGCTCTCCACCTTCAGTTCTCTCATGTGTTCAAAACAGTCATTACTTTTCAGCTTGTTCAGCCATTGTCTTGTAATAAGGGCAGGAGGAACTCTCTTTTCGGTTCTCTACAATCTTATGAAAAACTGGATTTTTTTTTTCTTTTGTGAGGAAGATTTGCCCTGAGCTAACATCCCTGCCAATCTTCCTCTACTTTGTGTGTGGGATGCCCCCTCAGTATGGCTAATGAGTGGAGTAGGTCTGCACCTGGGATCCAAACCTGTAAACCCCAGGCCACCGAAGTAGCGTGCATGGAACTTTAACCACTCAGTCACAGGGCTGGCCTCCAGAAACTGGAAATTTTTAACAGAAAGAAAATAATATATTGATTTTAAAAACTGAACTAAAAAGAAAACTGAAACACTGAGGGAACACCAAAGTAATAACACCAGAAAATAGCTACCGCATCTAGGACTGGGAGAACAAAAGGAAAAAGTTAGAGTCATTAGAACCTAGAATGTTTAGAAAGTGGTCCCGCAGATATAGGGCTCAGCTCTGTAAGTAGAAGGCGCTGCTTGGCAAGTGCTGTTGTCTGAGGAGCTCAGAAGTGCCCTCATGAAGCTTGCATTTAGACCTTTTAGGATGAGGTCCCAACTGGCTAGTGCTAACAGGAAGTTGATAACAACTGCTGCCATTTTAACTACCTATCCATAGGGAGTGAGAACCCAGCATCAACTAAGAAAAATAATGAGCAAATTAGAACTATCATGACCACTCCAACTCCTTCCGATTTTCAGTCTCTCTCTCTATAGTGCTTGCCATTGGTTGAATGTAGCAGTAATGCATCTAGCAAAGAAAAAAAATGCAGAATCCTTGCCCCAGCACCACCAGGATATTGAAAGATGGATATGACACTGAGAGAAAATAGTTCAATAATCAATACAAAAACGTCTTTATATTATTTTAAAAAGTAGATTTATACTATTCCAAATTACTATATATATACAGATTTTACATGTATATAAAATATACAAATTAAAATATTGTACCTTGTTATACGACACTTTTTTTAATAGCAGAGTACTCGAGAGAGTAAAGAGACATACACGGAGACAGAGAGAGACAGAGAGATTACTAGTTGTATTTTAAATTCTGCTTTTTCTTTTCTTGCTGTTTAGTTTTATTTCATTGTTTGTTCACCTTGATAGAGGAGATGTATTAAAGCTAGAATCTACAAATCTAAAATTTTAAAGCTATTAGAATGACCTATCCACTTCAACAGATGCATTCTCTGAGGGCAGGATTCTCCGTGGCATAATAAAGACAGCTTTGGAAAGCATGTCATTAGAAATGTAATACCATATTCTCAGTACATCATGTCACATTATGAGTGCATTATCCTTCTGCTGTGTGCATTTTATTCCCACTACCACAAAGAGAAAATACAAAGAAAATTAAATATTAGGAGGTTGCTTTGTTTTAGAACTTATGAGTTATCATTGTTAAGGAATTTTTATCAATAAGACATGGAGAGAAAAGATAGAAATTTTACATACCTATTGCTGTATAATTTTTCTACATACAATGAATTTCAAATTACTGTTTCTGGAGCATTTTGTTATAGTTTTCTTTTTCTCTTAAGAATAGTTTGTTCTTATAACAAACCATTTAAATGTTACTCTGTGAAAAGTTAAGATATGAAAAGCTTTCCCAAAATTTCTGTTGCAAAATTGTGTATATAATGGCACTTAATGTTTTTTTAAAAAGGCAAGTGCATACTTGCACGGGAAATACAGTGCTTTTGAATTGCATACTGTGTTTCCGTAGCTGCCATCGTTCAGGCCTTTAGCATACTTCAGATCACTTGCCATGTTTGATATACAAAACCAGTGCAGACTCCCTTTAAGCTGCATCCATGACTGTGTGAGTAGTCAGATTGTTAAAAATGGACGTAAAGGGGATACACACGAAGGATTTTTACCAAAAGTTGTTGTTCCCAGTATCAGAGCTGGAAATCTAATTGTGCTTATATTCATGTATGCACTTATTATACTTTAAAATTTACCATCTGTGTGAACTCTTATGTTTTCATGTACAAGTAAACCTTCACAGTAGATGTGTATCAGCTGCGATTTATAATTCAAAGACAAAAATCAAATCAACAGCAAAACATAACTTAATATTTTGTTTTGGGTGGAGGGATAATCCTATTTGCTTTGTAAATATATACACTTGAGGGGCCACCCAGTGGCACATGGGTTAAGTGCACACATTCTGCTTTGGGGGCCAGGGGTTCACTGGTTCGGATCCCGGGTGCCGACATGGCACCACTTGGCAAGCTATGCTGTGGTAGGCATCCCACAAATAAAGCAGAGGAAGATGAGCACCAATGTTAGCTCAGGGCCAGTCTTCCTCAGCAAAAAGAGAAGGATTGGCAGCAGATGTTAACCCAGGGCTAATCTTCCTCAAAAAATATGAATAAATAAATACACTTGATTAAGTTTAGTGACCCAACTTCAATTATCTTAAAAAATAAAGAACAAATCCTTTTTTTCCAAGTAGAAAAAAGTAAAACAATATTTATTTTACAAAAAATGGAGAATCTGTAAATAATTTGAGATCTTGTATTTACTTTTGGAGTTAGGGAGAATTTAAGAAACTGTGTCTGTCTTACTATATGTGTCAGTATACCTGATCCATAAATCATTGATCATAGTTTGAGGGATCTCAAAGAGTGTGTATATGTGTACTTATGTGTCTGGAACAATTAATGTTAATCCTTATATTGTAAGAGCCTTGTTCACTGATGCATTCACTCCAAGAGACTGTCTTCTCTAAAATCCAGAGTATGTATATGCATTTAAGTTCTAAGTGAAGAAAATGACAAGTTTACATGTGGAAGAAGTGTAAAATTATCTTAAAAATATACATGATAAAATGTGCAATAAAACATGTACTTTGGATTAAAATAATAAACGATCAACACTATTTTCAAAGATATAAAATAAACCCATAATTTATAGTTTTAAAACTGCCTTCTACTTTATGCTGTTTATTTTAAGAGATATTATTCTAAGTTATTGAGCACATAGTAAGCACACAATGCATGCTTCTTGAGGTGAAATAAACTGTTAAAAGTTGGATATTTCTACTCAAGAACAATAACAAAACTTCAGTATATCACAGGGAGCACTTCAAAATAGTAAAACAGTTAATATTAGATAAAACAGTAATTTTATTTTGGGCAAAATGGCTTCAAACCCTTGGTTGAAATATTCTCATTGAAAGCTAATTAGCAGAGCAGTTCATACCCAGGCTGTGGGGTTGGGTGAGGGAGGAAGGAGAAGCCACATCTGCTGAACCTTTAAGAAAATTTCAATAAGGTTATATTAATTTATCATATCCTGTATTTTCATAATTGAAGTTGTAAAAAACATTCTTTGATTGTTTTTCTTGCTCTGAAATGTTAGAAATAATGGAATTAGAGATGATCCCTGCCCAGCATACTCAGAAAATTACCAAGAAAGTGACCAACAATGACACAGTGATCTCATTATTCGATAATTGTTGCCATTAAATACTTGGTAGTTTTTCATAATCATGTTTAGCCATACATAGTGTTAAAATAGAACAGATCTGAAAAAAATGGCTAATTAATTTTTCTCATATGGCATATGAATGGGTAGTACATTGAATGTGGAATTCTTTATAATTATTTAAAATAATCAATATAGAACATAAAATGTGATTTTTTAAATTTGTATTTTGAATACAAGCCTTATAGCCAGGCAATTGGTTAGCACTAAAGTTCCCCACTTATCGTAGTTCTCCTTTGGGGCACAGGATACCCTCTACCTGTGCACCAAATGCATGCAACATTAGAGATCCTGTATCAAAGAACATTTCTCTCAAAGTCAACCAATATTCACCTGACTCCTACACAGCAGCTGAAAATTAGTGCCTTGCTTTTCTGCCTTGTGAAACTAATTAGATATAACAATACTTATAATTGTCTTATCATTGTTTAATTATCCACATGCCTGGGATCTTTGTGCCTTTTACCTGCCCTCTGGGTTACATCTCTAAAACTATGTAACTTCCTGGAACCTCTGCCCACACACAGATGTTGCCTTGTTTCAGTTTATTCACATTTGTAGCCAATGCAGGAATAACGAGGACCCATCCTATTTCCCATTAGAGACCCTTTCTACCGTGCTCCCCTTCTCACTGCAGTCGAACGTTATGTTTAAGTAAAAACAACAACAACAACAACAACAACAAATTCTATTTGAAGAAAGGTGGTATAAGTTAAGAGTTTATTGCCTTTGGAAGTTGTTCAGCTTCAGGACAACAGAAGTATGGTCACTGGGGACCAAGGACTTCATGAAAGTGATTTGGACAGAGTGAATAGCTGGAAGGGCATGGGTTTCAAAATAGAAAGGACAGCCAAGGTAGCCGAACAAATGTGAAGCTGAATGATTGCAGCATATGAAGCTGCATCCTACAGAGATCCAGGTCAGGAGCTCGAGTATTAGTGATGTCGGATACATGTTAACTGGGGATCTTTAGAACAGGGATGATATTGGATATAACATCTATGTAATACCTTGCTTTATTACACTCTATTTAT
Organism: Equus quagga; assembly: GCF_021613505.1. NCBI lineage: Eukaryota > Metazoa > Chordata > Mammalia > Perissodactyla > Equidae > Equus > Equus quagga. The sequence continues at coordinate 43,021,009 of NC_060275.1, read as the reverse complement.
AGAGAAAAATCTACTTACTTTCTGATTAACAAAAAGTTTTAGAAAAACCTGCCTTAAAAATAACTTTTTCAAAGTTTTTTGTTTTTGCTATTCAAAATACATTCTCATGGATTGGAAATTTTGTCAAATTCTGCAATTATAAAAAACATGAGATTCTTTTTATATGGGGGACCCCTTAATTTTTAGGAAAATCTACAAATAAAAATAGTAGAAAAACATAGTGTTCAGTGAGACTGTGTCAGCTTGAATATATAATTGCTTTATGCTATAAAGCAAGTTTAATTATTTTTCTACACTTTCATTAACACTATAACTTAAAATGTCTCTTAAACAAGTATTTGAAGAATCACAAGATATATTTTATTAAAAGAAACATTTTTCTAGATGAGAGGGAAACATAACCTCCTGATTTATCAAACTTGACTTAATGGATTTATTTATTTATTTGTTTTTGGTGAGGAAGATTGGCCCCGAGTTAATATCTGTTGCCAATCTTTTGCTGTTTGCTTGAGGAAGTTTGTCCTTGAGCTAACATCTGTGCCAGTCTTCCTCTATGTTGTATGTGGGATGCTGCCACAGCATGGCTGGATGAGCGGTGTGTAGGCCCACCCAGGATCAAACTGGCAAACCTGGGGCTGTTGAAGCAGAGAGTGTGAACTTAGCCACTACACCACTGAGGCTGCCCTTGAATTTATGGATTTTTAAATGTACCCTCTAAGTTGCCTTTATAACAAAAAATTTTTGAAGAGATTTTAAACCTGAAGTTTGTATTTTAGAAATAGTAAATACAACTAAATATTTATAATTCTTATCTTTTCTAATGTTCAAAAAAATTGATTGTGTGTTTATTTCAAACTTTCCCTTTACCTGGAAACTTAAAGTGAAAAATTATTTTCATACTCTGTAAAAGATGCACTGTCTTCCAGAGAGAGCTGGATTTCAGTTACAGCAAGAACATGATGATTGTGGTCATAGAGCATACAAGGAGGATGTTAGGGAAATATTTCAGGAGTTTGAAAAGAGGGGAAGACGAGCTCACAAGGGAGTATATACAGAGGTATAGGAGTAAGAATGGAGGAAAAGACCTGACCCGGAGTCCCGGGCTTCTTGTGGTGCCTGACAAAATGAGGAATAGAGGACAAATGAGATTCGTATTTAGGGTTAGAAGACATCAGTGGTGATGAGGTAAAGGTAGCGGGCAAGGCAGCATGGCCTTCCAAACATAGTCATGTTTTCCCATGCAGTCGTGGAAGCAAAGAGGGGGTGGTCTTAAACGGAACTCCAGAACTCTCAGGCTCTCTTTTTATTATAAAACTGTGCAAAGTTCTAAGACTTTCTCTTCACACTTGCTGGTAGAGACCATGAAAGATGATGGGAAAAATGTCAAATATGCCATGCATAAACACCATAATCTAAGGAACATAAGTAAACCAAACTTAGCTGCTGAGTTTAATAAGGGGAATTAGTGGCTGGGTTTGGAAGAAAAGAGTTTGCTGAAGCACGGCATGTTATATGGAGTTTTATAAGAAGAACCAGGAGTGATAGACATTTAAAGTTTGTGTTGGATATATCTGTTTGAATATAGGGACAAAAAGGATCATGAGGTGTTGTGCCCAAGGATTATACGAAGTGGTAATTATCCACAGCAATAAAGAACTATGGCTATTCCTCTCCATGTTGGGAACCAGGACATTGGGTAGAGGTTTAGCTGTTTCACACTTAACTTTGGAAAAGCTTGATTTTTGTATGTATTTCTATGAGGCAATTTGCTAGTAATATAGATCACTCAAATAAAAGCTAATGTCCAGTGAGTTTTAAGTAAAAGAGACCAATGCATGCAAGTAAAATTGCACGTTAGCAATAGTGATGAAAAAGGAAAAACTGGGTTTGATGATTCCTCATATTCTTTCCTTTGGAAAAATGAATGCCTTATTTCACTGCATGCTTTCAGCACAATATGTTAGTCCATGAATTTTGTAGAAGATGAATCCATAGGAAATTATCAGTGCCGCAATATAAGTCCCAAAGCCTCAATTCAATAGCAGTTGTACATGTATTAGTTCAGCAAGCAGCGCTGGGTTTTCACAAACATGCTGACTTATGATGACCAAAAAGCCAAATGAATAACCGGCAATGGAGCCTGGACAGCAGTAAGTGGAAGGCGGCAGATGGTGTGTGACTGTCACGCTGGCACTGGAGAACAGCAGAACACACAGCCCTGCTTACTCTGATGACAGATTGACTGACTAGAAAAAGCTTCAATGCACTTGTGGTGTTTTCCCCAGTGTTTTAATTGGAGACATACAAGTTCATATTAAGCTCCATATCATAGTTAGAAATAAGTCAAATTTAAATTAGTGCAAGTTTGGTATACCTGTTCTTTTTTTTGTAGATGGAATCTACATACTGACTAACTAGAAAATGACTAGTTTTCCATCATTAAATAGATACTAATGGTTTTAGTGGACGTCTTTGAAATAAAACTAAATGGCCTCAGAAAAGCATGACTGCTATACTTACTAACTTTATGTGATATACTGCTTGTGATATACTGCTTGTGATGAAATGTCAAGCTTAATTATTTTCAAAGAAAATATAATATAAGGTGATTTAGACAGATGCTCATGCACCTCTATCTTACTTCAAAAACAATAGCTATCTTTATACTGAAATGATGTGTCTGCTTGTCTATAAATTTGTAGATGAGTCAAAGGTGAATTAAGAAATGTAGGCTCCCCAGATAAGCAAACAAAACATCATGGGGCTAGAATTAAAATTATCTATGATAGAACAAAATGTATCAGGAACATGAGGAAACATCCATGCAAAGAGCACTTAATGATGTAATTTGAAGATATGAGGTACAGAAATGAAAATAATGTACCTCTTTTTTTTTTTGGTGAGAAAGATTCACCCTGAGCTAACACCTGTACCAATTTTCCTCTATGTTTTGTATGTGAGATGCTGCCACAGTACGGCTTGATGAGCCATGTGTAGGTCCGTGCCCAGGATCCGAACCCACGAACCCTGGGCTGCTGAAGAGGTGCACTTGAACCTAACCAGTATGCCAACGGGCCAGCCCCAGAAATAACGTATCTCTTAAAATTTTCAAATACTGTCATTTATCTTCAAAAGCATTGTTCAAATAATTATGCAAGAAACTTTTGGTTTTGTAAATTTATTGTGTAAGGTCCATTCCAAGCTGTGCAGATAAACTATAAATAAATGAGGGGGAAAAAAATGGAACTTCATATGTGATCAGACAACCTAGGTTAGAATGAAAATATTATTTAAAATGTATGGTTGACAGTATATGAGTTTGCCTACTTCAGAAGCAGTAAACACCCCAATCTTAAGTTTCTTGATCCACTCACAATTCACAGGAATGATGGTTTGTGAAAAATTCTAATCCACTTTCCCATATGGATATTTAGTAAGATTTTAAAAATATTTCAAAGAAAAACTATATAATCAAAGTCCAAGTTAGTTTTAAGAAATTTTTATCTATCAATGAGCCATCCAATATTTTTCATTACTTTGATGAATGTATATATAATACTTAAATTTCAGCAAAAAATATGTTTTTAAGTGTCATAGTGGGTAGGAATATTGTTGTGAAATGTTTAGAAACATTTTTGTAAGAGTTTCATCTTTCAAGGTGAAAATTGTGAAATCTAGTCCATGATCCCAAGCAATATAGATTAAATTGACTAATTCATTTGACTATTGTGTTGTTTAATGCTTTTCTGGATGCCATATACTGAATTATGTGCACATAGACTTGGCCAAATCTACAAAGCCAATTTGAAGATACAATAAGCATGTTCAGTAGCTGACCACAACTCTTTTCTCAGTGTTTAGGGACATTTTTTGTGTGCAATCTGTAAATCACATCCAATATACTTGAATTGGCTATGCAAGAACTGCTTTGTTTAGGAATTTAGTTAGAAGAAGTCCAAAACAGAAGATTTAAAAAAATAATAAAAGAATTGCTATCTTAGAGCAAGAACAGGAATCAAAGTAGTATGCATCGCTCACTATTTACCAGTGGAGAGACAGTTATTACCAAATACTGTTATCATGTTATCACCCTCACAGTTTAACGAACAAATGAGTATTTCGCAAACAGTATCCAATTTTGAATCTCACTGTCCAATTGTCTTCACATCAGTTACAATTTCTAAAAAATATTCAACTGTGTCACTCTTACTGACTGTCATAATTTAGTCAACAGCTACGTATATTTTACTTAATTTCAAAGTAATATCAGGTGTCACTTAGCTTCAATGTACTTGACACATTTCTTTCAAGAGTTGATGCAACAGAATCCCCAATCCTTCCCCTGTTATTGAGGACAAGGGAAGAGAGATCTATAGAAAGATGGGCCATCTGAATTACTATGAAGTTGTGCTAAAGAAGGTCAAACAAAAGACTGTTCTTTTGATGATTAGAATTTTAAAGTAGCAGTGAGATCAAGGGAATATCCTCCAGACTGAAATCAAGTGACTAAATATCGAGAATAACAGAGAAAGTTGCCCTTCAGGAAATAAATTAACCCCAGGATTGACTATTCAATCAATTCTCAAATCAAGAGGAATTTCTATCTTCTTTAAATAGGAAAGAATTTTTTGAAAAAAAGAAAAAGAGAAAATAGAAAGGGGAATGAGGGGTAGTAATGCTACAAGTATTTTAGTAAAATTATTTCTTCTCTGAAAAAAATGAAGCATAATATTAAACATGAAATATATAAGGCCACATTTGGATTATATATGTACACATATGTACATACACACACGTATATATTCATGAAATTAGAAAGATAGGTTCTTCCCTGGAATTAGGAGGATAAATCTAGAGATAATTTTTAACATTTTATCATATTGAATTTAGGAAATTTAAAAATCAAAGACAAAATTGCCAGAGGACCAGGGCCCAGGATGATCCCTGCTGAGTGAAGAATAAACGTCAGATCTTTAATATTCAAGTAGGAACCAGGGATGAGGGATGCGCAGGATGACAAGCTATCACAGCTGCTCACCTGAGAGTATAGAATTATTTCAATATTCTAACAATTGGTACAGGCATGTAAACATAGGACTGCGGAGTGCCAAGATGTGTAACTTGGGAGCTACCTAGCAGGAGTCCTGTTTTTGGCCATCTGGGAAAAGGCGGTCTGTTCTAAATGGGAATAAAGCCAGAGGAGGCAGACAATGAGATATATTCATCATGTGCGCCCATGCTGGTTTGCGGTTGTTCCTGGAGCCCAGCTGCTTTCCCACCAGTTCTGGGAAGTTTGGTTATTGACTCCTTCCTACAGTCATTTAGCATGTGTAAAAGTCCTTTCAGAATGGGGAGAATTGAGCTAAGGAGACCAATTAGGATATGTTTATTAAAATAAAAAATGATAAAATAGTCTACGTTAGACAAATGAAGTAAAATAAACTAGCAGAATTGGAGACAACGAAAAAGGGGGATATATTGAATAATGATTTTGAAAGTGAAATCAAAGGAACTCATGTCTACGGGACATTGGAGCAGAAGCTGAGTAGACAGTAATGACATTTGCATGGTTGGCAAAAGAATAATGAGATATAAATGTCCCTACTTCATTAAGAAAAAAACGCTTGATGTAGTTAAATACTAAAACAGGATAAAATCAGATTTGAAAAAGAATAATAAAAAAGGGATAATATGTGTCATGCGGTACAATTAAGTGACAGAGAATATAGATACAATGTGAATTCCAATTTCTTTTGTACTCTAAAGTGATCAAAGTTACACATGTATTAGCATAAGCAAATCAACTCATTAATTGCTTTGATAAATAAGGATATGGAGTTTGTGGGTGAGGGCAAAAATCATTTGATTTTCTAAGTATTTAAACAGCTTAAGGAGCTTACAAGGCATGGGGAAAAGAACAGGAATTTTGCAAGAGGCTTTCCTCAGACCTTATCAACCTTTTGGATGTATGAGGCATATGTGATACTTATCAACATGCGATAGCTTGTATAAAATGTAATTATTTGTATGAGACAAAGAATAGCAAAATAGGTGCCAAGTGACCCCATATTCTAAAACTAATTGCTAGACCACCTAAGTAGTATACATGAGAGATTATAAAAAACTATTCGACATGTATTAATTAGCCTATTAGCCACTTCTAGCTCTTTATATAAGGTTAAAGATGCTTTAGGGAGATAGAATAGGTCATTAGAGAACTGTTGCTGTTAGGTGTTTTTTGCAATCCATGCCTATGGGCTAAAACAGCTTCCTCCTCTTCTTAACACAGTGTATAGCAGGGGCAGTGGCACATCAGTCATTCAGAGAGCTTGGCATGTGGTCCCTGGAATAATTTGGAGAACATGGAGAAACATCTAAAGGGAAGAATCTCTGGCAGGATTCATCTCTGTCCATCTGCTGAGCAGTGGCAGGGCTGGATTGGGAATAGCTGAAGGCCCTTCCAGCTTTTGGCAGGACAAGAAGTCATACGGGTTTCCTGTGTTCCAGATGTGAAGCTCATAGAAAGATAGTAGGGTTAAATAATCACACAAAAACTCCACTTAAAGAACTATCTGAATGGATGTGGGAACCCCAGTAGGAGGTCTTGGAGTCTGAAGACGGAAGTCATCATCAGTTAGCTAGATTAATATCGCCTGAATTAGAACAAATGTAGATGGGCAATTCTCAACAAAGGACAGGGCACTGAGGGTAAGAGGGTTCTGAAAAGCCCAGGAAATTGCCACAGGAGAGGAAAAGCAATTTTTAGAAATCTATTATACACGGAGGACGTCAGTAGCAGAATATTACTCTTCTAATAAACCAAGTGTTACCTGACTTTCATCGTTCTTTCAACTCTCCAGATAATGTATAAGATAGAGGAATTAAAGAAGGAATAAGGTTTTAGAAAATAAGCTATCTTCCTCAACTTGTCCTTATTTTCCCTCCACCTGCTGTTGTACTTGGGTTTCCCACTCTCATTCACGTGTGGGTTCACAAAGGAAAACATTTACATTAGATGCAGTTTTGACCTCTCTTATTAAACCAAACTTTAAAATTACCGTGTAAACGTAACTATTTATCATCATATTGTGTCTATAGAATCTGTGGCAACTGTCTGAGATTTCCTTTAGTGTTGGAGGAAAAACAAACTATCAAGTAGAAAGAGTAAGTTTAAAAAGTTATGATATGTAAAAAATGTTGTTTGCATCCTGTCAAGTTCACCTCATTCAAAAAACACGTTATGCCACAACTAGAAGGACCCACAACTGAAAATATACAACTATGTGCTGGGGGGATTTTGGGAGAAAAAAAGCAAAAATACATTATTTAATCAGACACATCCATAGTAAAAAGACAGGCATTAATTAAGAGATGCATATGAGAACATTTTGCTTGTTACACCTGTTAAAATTGCCCTTAAATGTTTCATGGTCTGCATAGGCCTGGCATATGAACCCACTCCTCTAAGACATCCAACAAACCACCAGGATAGGTAAATGTTCATACTTTATATATAGATTCTCTAGACTTGAACTTTAAATCTCCAAAAGCTGTCTGGAAAATGTTCTCATTCCATAAAATACTTGTATCATGACTCCCTATATATCAAATGATTATGTCCACAAGTAACAGAATGGGGGCTGGGGTGAGGCAAGTGAAGTATCCAGGGCACCAAATTTAAGGAGGCATTCGCTCTTATGAGCCTGCCTCACTCTAGTCCCAGCTCTGCTGCAGGATTCTTCCTGGATTCCATAGGTATGGACCCTCAATACCTAATCTAAATCTTCCTAGCAACCATGCGAGTGAACTTGAAAGTGATTGTCTTGCCTCAGTAGAGCCTTGAGATGACTGCAATCCTGAAAACTCCTGAATGCTCTGAAGCAGACTCACCCGTCTACCTCACTCCCATATTTATGATCTTCAGACACTGTAGGATAATAAATGGTTGTTGTTTTGAGCTGTGAAATTTGGGATTATTTTGTTACACAGCAATAGATAACAAATATACACATGCTGTTGTCTTCTCTAGAGCTTGGGATTTTTCTTTTTTCATGACCCATGACCTTTGGAAGCATGAAGTTGTGTCATGCTACAACCCAGAGATTTCGAAGATGTGCTCTGCTTCTTATATGACAAAAGCAGAGCTTTAGATTTGATAGGCCACCTCTACTTTGGAGATGGGAAGAAAACCAATGGTCAGTGAAGTGAGAAGTGCATATCAGTGATAGAGGCATACAGACAGAACTCCGTAAAGGCAATGCATCATTTAGTGAATGAGCCACAGAAAAACCAACGGACCAACCAACCAACAATCTAGGCAATCTGTAGAGGCAAAAACAAACCCTCTTTCTTTGAATACATTTTAATGATAGGCTTGAAAGCCTTCCTACAGATAAAGTTTCAAGGAATATAAGAATTCTCTCTCTCTCTCTTTCTCTAATAGGTGATTTAAATATGTTGATGGAATAAGAGAAGTTAAACTCAATGAGACAGCTTTAAAAAAAATAGATTTTTGAGAATTAATCACTTAATAATTCAAATATAAAATTCAACAGATGCTGAAATCACCACATTTAACTCAATTAAAGAGAGAATTATTAAACTAGAAGATAGATTTGGAAAAATAACAGAATGCACAACTTAGCAACATAAAAAGAGTACATAATAGGCACGGAGTGAATACATTAAGGCATATAGCTAATGAAAATACCAGAATGAGAGAAAGAAGGAATGGAGGCAAGGCAATAGTTAAACACATTGTAACTGATAATTTTCTGCATTTTATGAAAAATATCAATCCTTAAATTCAGAAATCCCAACAAATTCAAAGAAGGACAAATGCAAAGAAATTCACTCCCAATATCTTATAGTGAAATCTCAGAATTCCAGTGGCCAAAAATCTGCTGGAAAGGAAAAATATATATTACCTAGGAAAAACGTATGCTCAGGCTGACAACATAATTCTCAAGATCAATAGTAAAACTAAAGGACAAAAGAATCTTTTCTGAATGCAAAATACTAAGAGAATATAGCTGTCAATCTAGAATTTTAGATTTGGGAAAATTATATTTCAAATGTTAACCCCTGGTAAAGATACCCCAATGCAAACAAAATCATATGTCACTAAAGGAATTACTAAAGAGGGATAATCCAGAAAAAAGAAAAAGCATCCCACATGGTCTGAAATGTAAGAAACAATGAATCTTATATGGTGCATCCGTAGCCAATTTTTCTTCTTTTTGAGCAGATGGAAGTATAGTTCCAGGACTTCTTGTGTTTAACCTGGTACATGGGACCAGTTTTGGCAGAGAAATCTTGAGGAATAATGATGTGAGTTATTTATAAGAAGAAACATTGAATTCCCATTTTGTAGCCCTTTTTATTCCTTCTTTTCCTCTTTTTTGTTTACCATGGATGCTGCATGTTTCAGATAATGAAGTTAAAGAAGGCTCACTTTATCAAGAGCTGTCTCCCTGGAGAATTCCCTGGCTATGCACCAGACCTTCATGACTGAGGCATAATGCTTTGTTGTGTAAGTTACTGAGGTTGAGAATTTTCAGTACATCAGCATAATGTAACCCACACATATTAATAAAACGAAGGAAAAAAGATGTTAACTGGTGAGTGGAAATAAATAAGCATTGACCGTATAAAATATTAATAATTATTTATAATTTGGGGACTTAATATTAATAAAGCCAGAAGAAAATCCTTGCATCACAATAGCATATAACTACAAAGACAGTTCAATTGATGTTGGAGAATTCTACATAGCTTGTATTGTTTGAGGAAGAAATAAATAAATATAGATTATTTTGGATTTTGTTCAATTCAACATAAAATTTAATATTTCTAGAAAAACAACAATAAACCTACAGTATATACTTTTAATACTAGGAGACAAAAAGTAATAGATTGAGTAAAAAATTAATACAACTTAGTAAGTGAAAATGAAAACATGATGGGAGAGGGCAGCAAAGAAAAAGAAGACCTGTAGAGGACAAAAGAAAATGTGAAAATGATCCAACTCTATCAGTAACATAGGCATGTATGTGCTTAAACCTTTTAGTTAAAAGACAAAAAATTATCAGACTCTATTTTCAAATTCCCAATTTTATGCTTCTATAAGAGGTATATTTAAAGGAAGAAAGTTGAAAGATTAAAATACATTGTATATATATGCATTTGTAGCAAGTACGGATCCAAACAAGCTAGAGTGGTGATATAAATATCAGGCAAAATATATATTATAGCAAAGTAGCAACAGCAACATTAGAAGAGTTTAATAATATTTGTAGAAAAAATTGCCTAATATATGTAGAAATTGACAAAACTATAATCAATGGAAAATCTTAATAAGCCTTTGGAGTAATTGATAGATTTTCCAGCTACCTCTCCTCAAAGGATAAATATAGAGAATTTGGACAACACAATTAATACATGTAATCTAAATAAAATGTAATAGCATCAATTGGGACATATATTATTTTCAAGCACAGAGAAAAATTATACGATTAACTGCTTTTTTGGAAATATAAATTGTCAACATTTTTCAAAATGCAAGTTTCATTCCTACTACTTTTCTGACCTTAAAATATTAATGTAGAATCAATACTAAAACAGATATAACAATAATAATAAAACAAAATTCTCCATAATAAACAATCATGATGTAAAACAGAAAGGATAGTGGGAGTTTTAGAATGCTTAGTACTGACTGATAGCTAAGTTACAACATATCCAAACTTAAGGGATAATACTAAAGAAGTACTAGAGAAAAATTTGGAGCCCTAAGTATTTATATTAGCTAAGAAATAAACCCTGAAAAGTAATTAATAAGTATACAAATTAAGATGTTATAAATATTATATTATGCCAAAAAATGAATAATTTGATGAAATGAAAAATATCCTGAAAAGATAAACCCTCACTAACTCAAGATAAATATATAGTCCAAATCATTTCAAATTATATCTTTAGTTTAAACCCTCTCCAAAATAAAACATTATGCCAAGAGGGTTTTTGAGAGGATTTCTATCAAATATTCAAGGAATAAATAACTCTAATATTACACAAACTTAGGAGGTATAAAAATAAGGTATATACCAACTCATTTTAAAAGAATTTAATGTATTCTTGCTATCAAACACAGGAAAGAACAAGTAAACAAAGGGCAATTAAAGTCCAATCTCATTCATGAAGAGGCAAATCTTAAAAAAAAATAATTATAGCAAATCAAATGCAGTAGTGAATAAACAACAAATCATGGTCAAGAATGATTTCTTCTTGGATGTGGAGGTTACTTCATTTTTTGAGAATTGATTAATGCAAATGTCCACATTAAAACATTAAATAGAAAAAACTGTATGAACTATTTAAATGTATAAGGGAATAGCTTTTGACAACAGTTACTAACATTTGGTATAATTGTCTTTGAAAACTAAGATTAGACAAATTTAACTTGATAAAGAGCATCAAAACCTACAACAAACAAAATACCCAAGGGTGAAAAGTAAAAAGCATTTGTTTTAGTATCAGAACAGGAAAACATAAGTAGCTATTAACATTTCATTCAGCATTGTACAAAAGTTATGGGTCATAAGAGAGAAAAACAATAAAATGTATAAGGATTTAAAGGAATGAAGCCAAGGTGTCATTATTTGTATATGCTGTGATCTATCTAGAAATCTTTAAAATACCTACAGAAAAGAGACAAAAGCTAATGAGTTAATATAGCAGAATTTCTGCAATAAATCAATTATAAAAGTGGTTTACTGCGGTTCCATACACAAACAGCAATTAAAATTTTATTCAAAAATGTCTCGTACAGGACCTGGCCCTGTGGTCTAGTGGTTAACATTTGCTTCATTATGGCAGCCTGGGGTTTGGATGTTCACACATTTGGATCTCAGGTGCGGACCTATTCCATTCATCAGCCATGCTCTGGAGGCATCCCACATACAAAGTAGAAGATGATTGACACAAACGTTAACTCAAGGCTAATCTCCCTCAAGAAAGAAAAAAAAAACAGAGGAGGATTGACAATGGACATTACCTCAGGGAGACTCTTCCTCACACACACAAAGCAATGTCATGTACATAATTACAAATTACAATGCAGATTGAAATAAATATTAAACAATTATGAGCATGACCCTTAAGGAGGAAAATGTATTATCTCTATTGAAAACATTAAATAAGAATATGAATTAAAAGTCAGACCAAGGGGCAAGCCCTGTGGCCGAGTGGTTAAGTTCATGTGCTCTAGTTCCATGGCCCAGGGCTTTACCAGTTCAGATCCTGGATGCCAACATGACACCACTCATCAGGCCATGCTGAGGCAGCATCCCACACAGCAGAGGCACTCACAGCTAGAATATACAACTATGTACTAGGGGGCTTTGTGGAGAAGAAGACAAAAAATAAAGATTGGCAACAGATGTTAGCTCAGGTTCCAATCTTTAAGGAAAAAGCAAGTTATACCAATATCCAAAAGTGGAAAATTTCCTTGATTAAAAAATGTCAATTCTGAAAAAGAAATGTAAAGAGTCAATGCAATGACACTATCATTACAGGGATGTTTTTGTAAATTGATAAGTTAATTCTAAAAATTATATAGACAAGAAAAAATAAAAGAATGCTTCTTAAATATGAAATCGTTTGAGAGGATGTGCCTTATAAGGCTTATTTTAAAATTATAGTAATTAAGATAGTGTGCAATTGAATAGGTAGAAACAATTGCCCAAAGGAATTTTAAGAAGAGACCAAAGATGGAAAGACACGTATATGGAAACCTGATATTTGATATATGGGCCATTACAGTTGAGTGAGGGAAAGTATAAATTTTACAGTAAATGTTGCTAGAACTGGTTAATCACAAGGAACAAAAAAGAGAGAGAAATTGAATGTTTCTCGCAAAGTAAATAACAACAAATAAAAATCAATTTCAAGAAGATTAAAACTTAAATGTAAAATAAAAGCTACAAAACTTTTAAAAATGTAATGACAGGATAAAGTATAATGTTTTAAAGTTTCATGATAGGGAAAATTTTAAAATAAGATACTAATAGTATAAATCACGAAGGAAGAGACTGATGAATTTGACCACATTAACAATGAAGCTTGCAGTTTATCAAAAGACAAAGTGAAAAGAAATGTTGAGTGAAAAGAATGTAAGAGAACTATTAGAAATATTTAACCAAAAAGATTCATTGTTTTAAATATATTAATAATTTCTTAAAGTCAATGAGAAATAGATAATGCAATAGGCCAAAAGCACGAATTGGCACTGCCCAGAAAAGGAAACAAGAATGGTCCAGAAACACAAGGAAAGACGTTTAAGTTCATTAATAGTCAAGGAAATGCAAAATAAAATTAAAGTATAATTTTAATGATTTTATCTACCATATGGAAATAAGTATTGGCAAGAATATAGAGCAACTAGAACTCTCAATTTATAAGCCGACTTCTAGTATAAATTGGTACAAAACCTTTGGAAAATCATTTGGTATTACCTACTAAAACTGAATACATGCAGAGTCAAGGAGCAGTAATTCTACTCCTAAGTATATCCCTTATAAAAATATGAATTCCCTATACACACACTCCACAGAAATCCACAGGGGATATGACAAAATCATCAACATCAGCATTGTTGAGGGGCTGGCCCCATGGTTGAGTGGTTAAGTTCGCCCGCTCTGTTTTGGTGACCCAGGGTTTCACAGGTTTGCATCCTGGCCGCGGACATGGCACCACTCGCCAGGCCACATTGAGGAGGCATCCCATGTGCCACAACTGGAGGGACCCACAACTAGGATATACAACTATGTACGGGGGGATGTGGGGAGATAAAGCAGGAAAAAAAAAAAAGAAAAGCATTGTTGATATAGTGAAATAAACTAAAGAGCATAAATGTTCATTAAAAAGAAAATGACTAAATACCAGTACTGTGTTCATATAGCTAAGTACCACATGATGATGAAAGTGAAAGTGCAAACAAATGTTAGAGGAGTATATGCATAAATTCATTTATGTAATATTTAACATAGGCAAAACTAAATATATATTCAGATGTGTTTGTATGCCATATATTGATACCATATGTGATACCATATCAGAATACATAGAGATGTGGTAAAACAGTGCTAACAGCCAGTTTGCCTCAGTGTGAGGATACCAGTTGTGAAAATGTTGAAAAGCTTCCATACTGTTTGATAAGCTGCCATTGTCTTGCTCACCACAGGTGCTCCCCACCTCAACCATGCCAATTGCCCAGAATGCTCTGTCCCGTATCCTAGGACTGTCTGGATGTCTTCACTATTAACTTACCACTTCTCACCAGAGGCAGATTTACAGTGAAGCAAATGAAATTTACGCTTCATGGTCCTTTACTGGCAGGGCCCCCTTCCTGGGTTCCAGTTTGTATTTACATCGAAAGAGATCCCCCCCCTGTTTCATCCCAAACTGTACTAGCCCCAGTCCACACAGTATCTGAATGCACCCATGCCTGGCACAAATGGGGCCTTCAGGACACCACTCCAGTGCTACACAGCAGCATCCATTCTGGTTGTTCAGTGCTTGATTTTAAATATTTTGAGGGTCAGCCATATGTCAAACAAAAAATAAAAACAAAGGAATAACAACACTAAATTCAACATACTAATTATTCTCTGGGAAGCAGGGAGGGGCATTGAATTCAGGAGGGACTGTGGGTTCTTGAAAAGTTCAGATAATAGTCTATGGCTTTATATAAATTGTTGGCACATTAGTATTTGTTTTATTACTCTTTAAATTATGTATGTACATTACATACTATCTTTGGTATAGTATATTTCAAGATCAAAAATATATGTATGAAATATAAGGTAAGGTTTAAAACCTCGTAAAAATTAAGCAGACAACATGAGTCTGGAGAAATATTTGGGCATGAATACATGACTTTGAACTGCTATAATAATAAGTGAATTATCAAAGTGTCAAATTAGCTATGGATGGGAAAAATATTTTGTTTTCAATAAGATATTCCCGTTTCCACTGAATACAGTCAACTATTCTGCTTATAGGTAAGGTATTTTTAAATTGTTACAACTTAGTTTTGCTCGGTGCAGAGGTAAGTTTCCATAAGCAAGATCACATAAGTTACTTCTTAAAAATACAAATTGTAGACTAGTTCCAACCCCAAACGTATAAGACTATCTGGATTGGCCATGCAGGAATCAATATTTGACAAGTTTTCTATCTGATTGTGATAGACACGCAGGTTTTAGAGTCAGTCTATGTCATTTTTCTGGAAGACTAAATTTTTTTCTTATCTATTACATCATTATAATATTTCCAACTTATTTACATAATACTATGTCCTGGTCCTTATATAGTCATAATTTAATCCAAAGAACTGAGAGTGAAGATGTTTTTCATCTCTCATTAAATAAGTAGCCATTATATAAACTCTAAAATGGATTAAAATTATTATATTGGCCATTATATATTGCAACTATATTTTTAGATTTCTGAACTGCTAGAGAATATTAAGATTACAATAAAACATCTAACAGTAGCCACTTTATTCTATCTTTTTAAAATTTTATACTGTATTGTGCTGCATATTATTTACACAACAGCATTGAAATTGATGACGTACTTGTTTTATTTCAACAAAATCTTCTAAATGAAATAATACATAATAAAAATATTATGTAAAGTAATTGCCTCCAAAATTACTTTTTATTGTCTTTATCACATTGCATGCATCAGAAGCCATGATCATTATCTCAATTTTCATCACAGAAATATATTCAGTTTATACCTTGGCATCATTCTGATTACACAAAGTCCCATTAAAATTAGTAATGAGCAAAATTGAAAAGGCACGCATATTCGAGCTGTATGCATGTGTTCGCTTTCTTTAATGGAAATGTATTCAAAATGTGTAGCTCTTTAGCCTGGGAGGTTTGTAAACATGTTCTGATTTGGGGGCTGGTATTTTTATGTTTCCATTTGGCTTGAGAGGCTTGGCTGATATTTTACATAAAATTGGATTGTTAGTCTATAAGAAATTACAGTAGATGCTAAGGGAAGATAGGAGGGACATACACGTTGATTTCTCTCATTGTTTCCCAAAATTTTAAGCCACCAGCTATTAGATGGACAGATTTAAGAATTATGTGTACTGTTCTGCTATCTTCTGAGAACCCCAGAAATTTCTAAGAAAATGGATGTCCAATCAGAACTGTTAGAGCTACAGGGAATCCGCAGAGCTCTATGGAATCTGCCTCTCATCTTTAGTCTTTTGTCTTTAGTGGTGGAATCACACTAGAATGTATCAATTCTATGTCAGTTCAGAGGAATGTAGTCTATTCTGGAAGGATGAATGAAGTGCATATCACGTTCTGATTTCACTTGCCAACTTTCAATACACACTATACAGAGAAACTCACAAACCAAAAGAAGAACGTAATAAGCTCTCTTGTTACGTATGCTGTGTTTTTAGACCAACCCAAGTCCAAAAGAACAAAGTAAACAAACAAAACTAGCCACTCTTCAAACTTCCTCTTTTCTCTTGCTAATGTTGGGTCATATTTCATTGCCAAGTTGAGAAAAATATGTAGGGAATGCAAAAATGAGGCTATGGGATGATTTTCTTTTGCTGAGGAAGATTCACCCTGAACTAACATCTGTTGCCAATATTCCTTTTTTGGTATGTGAGCCCCTGCCACAGCGTGGCCACTGACAGGTGAGTGGTGTGGGTCCGTGCTGGGAAAACTTACCTGGGCCAACTTGGGCTGACGAAGTGGAGCACACCGAACTTAACCACTAGGCCTCCAGGGCTGGCCCTGGACAAATTTTTTAAAGGAACAGTTTAACTAGCTGTGATTAAATGGCACTTTGTGTCTCCACGTAATATAGGATGTGCTTCTGGCTCTTGAGAGGTAGGGATTTTCAGAAATGAGAGCTAAATCAGATTAAGCACATTTCACATTCAGAGAAACTGGGCTAATCACACAGGGAAGGAAACAAAAAATAACATTACATATAGAATGAATAATTGATAGATGGCTGATGAGTTAATCTAGTTGTTTAAAATTATAGCCAAGTGTTATCATGAATCCCTTATCAAATGGCCCAATTCTGGAAAACATGTTTATATACATATGAGTGTTTTCCAGAATTATATATAATTAATACATAATAAATTTATTAGTAAATTAATAAAGTATTTCTAAATGAATATATATATCTCATTTCAGGTTTTCATTCATCTTAATGACATTCTGTTATATGCCATGTCAAATTTGAAGAGAAATTAAAATAAGATGATTTTAGAACTTTACATAAATTATTCTTAAAGAAAAATGATTATTTTATACCAATATAAAAAAGCAGAACTAAATCTTTGAATTTAAAAACATCTTGAATATACATATTTACAGTTTATTATCATTTGCATGACTTTTTAGATAATGAGGGTGAATGGTTCAAGCAATAACCTTGGTGTATATTTTACCAGAGTGCCATAGTATTGGGCTAGACCCAGCATGTTTCCTCTGAAATACAATAAATGCTGAACAGCAGTCTTCTAAATGAATAAATGGACAGGCACATGCTCAGTACACTCTACCTTTTGACAATATTTTAGGCTACTTTCCCAAGATCAATTAGATTGACTGTTTACAAGTTTATCTTCAAGCAATCAATTAACGTGCAAATGACTAGGGGATTCATGCCTGTTAAACTGCGGGGATAACTGCTAATTGAATCAGACATCAAACATGTTGTTTAATATGTGAATATTATGACAGATGAGCCAACCAGTTTGACATACAAACCTTCAAACCAACAACCACATCATAACTATATAGTTATCTATGTACATGGTGACGTATTTATTTCGTTTACAAAGTGCTCACATCTGTTATCCCAGGTCTTCAAAATAAGGAACCCAAAGTTAAGCAGTTATGACTTGGGCTATATCAAATCCATAAGAATTAGCAGAATCAGAACTGGAATTCAGGTTTCTGTCTAAAATCCAAAGTCCTTTTTACTACATGATAACTTATTAAATATAGTGTTTAGATGTAGATAATAAAGCCATACACATAAGGATATATACACAGATATCTATCAATAAAATTACATTTAAATACTATGATACTAAATTTTCCATATTCAAAATAATAATAATAAAAAGTTTAAGTAAATCTAACACTACTATTTTCTCCATTTTACTTTTTAACTATCAAGTAATCTTATTACACAGTCCAGTATTTGAAGCTATTTTAATTGATTAAATTATGGCTTCCAGTAGAGTACATTTTCTCCCCAGATCAAATAGAACAATAATATTCTTCTACTCGACATCGATACTGCTGACTTAGGTGGCCTACTCTGATTAATGTCACAAGTTTTTGGCTTGTCAGAACGTAGTGCTAACAGCAAAGAAGAAATGACAAATACAACGAAAGTTAGAAAAAATTCACAATACTTAGCTTAAAATTAGGGAAGATATAGGAAACTGTGATAGCTGATTTCAAACATTTTGAGAACATTCATGTGCAAAAATAGGAATTTGTTTTATCTGTCATTGGATTGCGGCATTGAGACAGGCAGTTAGACTTCATGAGATGCCATTTTTTCGCCTGAGGAAGGCTCATCTAGAGTTTTGGACATTGAAACACTCAGGCCATATAAGAAAATGCTTATGCCCGAGAGAAAGTTGAGCCTTTGTTTCTGCAGTTACACTTGAGGAACCTGCTAGAATGCTGTACTTTGCCCTCTGTAGAGATTTGGACTAAGTGGGAGGAACTGATTTCTTAGAAAGATTAATAAAACTAATTTCCTAGGATAAACTGTTACCTTAAAACCTGAGGATACTTTGCTGCAGAAACTGAGTTCATAATGCAAAAGACTTGTCAGGGGTAAGACCTGTGAAAGTTAAAGGGAGGAAACATGATTC
The DNA here is from genome assembly GCF_021613505.1 of Equus quagga. Lineage (NCBI taxonomy): Eukaryota > Metazoa > Chordata > Mammalia > Perissodactyla > Equidae > Equus > Equus quagga. The sequence goes on along the minus strand of NC_060275.1, from coordinate 43,002,057 downwards.
AGACCAGGATGCTGACCTAACACTTTCTACCAGCCCGAGGAGAGCTCCGGAGCAAAGACTGCCCTTTTTAGAAGTGTCTAATGTTCAGTGGAAATGGCTAGGTTCCTGAATGACTTTCTCACTTCTTCTCTGGGAACCACTCTCAGAAAATTGTGTTGTTGGCACATCACCTTCCTTAGCTATTCTGCTAGAGCCACCCTGAGGAAAGCGGGACCTCGGCTTGAGAGCTGAAGAAACCCTGAAGGAATCAGCAGCTGGCAGCCATCAGCAAGCCGTATTCCTCAGAGCTGGGCCGGATTCCTTTCTTGAAGGGGTTCTAAGAGCACATATCTATGCCTGCCACAACATACTCCCACCTGCTTCTATGACACCGTCCATTTTGCAAAAATGGGCAGTCACACAGGGTAGAAAACTAGGAGTCACTACTCCCTCCTCTCTATGTGATCTCATCCTCTATGTGATCTCTGAGTAAATCCTATTGGTTCTACCTTCAGACTCTGTCCAGGTCTCACCACCTCCATACCTAGCACCCCTGTTCAAGCCGTATCATCTTGTTTCCTGGATTACTGTGATAGCCTCCTCATTGGTCTTACTGATTACAAGCTTGTCCCCTACAAACCAGTCTCTGCACAGTATATAATTTCTCCCTTTTGTTCTCAAATCTTACTGTTTATATCCCTGTCATTTCAAATCCTTCAGACACTCAGACTCTTCAATGAGTTTCCTTCATACTCTAAGTAGAACAGAACTCTACATCATCTAGTCTTCTCATTATTGTTGTTATTGTTCTGACCTCTAACCCTCCATTTATTCTGTTCCAATCTTAGAAGTCCTTAAATATGCCAGGCACCTTTCTGCCTCAGGGCCTGAACTTGCTATTCCCTCTTCTTTTCAGATATATTCGAGTCTTTGATGAAGTGCCACCTTTTGAGAAAGATGTTCTCTGACAAGTTTATTCAATTCTAAGTTGCAATGTGGCACTACCATTTCTCTGTTTCTGTTTTGTTTTTCTTCACAGCATCTATCAACAATTGTGAATTACTCTATCTCCAGGGCCTGGACAGATCCTGGCATTTCGTATGTTTTCCAATGGATTTTTGTCAGATGAATGAACTGTTAAAAACTATCTTTTCCCTAGTTTGAATCTCTTATGGTAATAGGAATTGAGTGTTTATACATTATTTTCTGTGGTTATCAGTGACAGACTGGGTCAGTCCTGGATCCAAAAATAGCTGGAAGTTATTAGGAACAAAAATAACAACCTAAAAGAGGTCCATAACATAAGAAATATAACTCGAAGTAGTATTTATTAAATGCCTACTCTGGGACAGGCACGTAGCAATTATTTAATTTCTGTTACTCTCACTATGCCCTTAAATAGGTATTCATTTCATCTGGGTTACTGATAGAAATAGGTTTAGAGAAGTAAATTACCTAACCAAGTTTCAGTTTACAAGGAGGAGTAGGGATTATCATTCCCAAGACTCTATCTTTTCCACCGCACTGTGGGAATTAAATACAATAATCGATTGTCAGCAATAACTTCATAACTTTCACCAAAAAATTCTTTGTTAATATCCTAGTCTGTTATGGACCTCCCACAAATGGACATGATTTTTATCCAAGACTTGACTTAAAGGTATTACTCAGTCTTTAACATTTTATTTAACTCTGTGCCCTCAGAGTTTTTCACAAAACAGCAGCATTTATTCATTCATTTACAGATCTATACATCCATCCATCTATCAATTAATTCATCCATGTATTTATTCATTTATTAGATGTTTTCTAATTATTGTGCAATTCCCTGATGGTTCATTTGCAAGTAACAAAGTTTCAATCTTCACAGGATTTGAATACATATAAGCATTTTATGTAAACTAAGTGACATCAGTATTAAAAATAAAATTTTAGGATCAGTGGGTACATACATTATGAGGGTCTAATCCAGTTTAGAGATTAAAATATACACATAAACCCCCGCATACACCCACATACATACAAAGTAACTATAATAACGTCTCTTAAGAATATGATGTTAGGGGCCGGCCCGGTGGCACAGCAGTTAAGTGTGCACGTTCCGATTTGGTGGCCTGGGGTCCACCAGTTTGGATCCCGGGTGCGGACATGGCACCACTTATCAAGCCATGCTGTGGCAGGCGTCCCACATATAAAAAGATAGAGGAAGATGGGCACAGATGTTAGCTCAGGGCCAGTCTTCCTCAGCAAAAAGAGGAGCTTTGGCAGATGTTAGTTCAGGGCTGATCTTCCTCAAAAAAAAAAAAAAAAAGAATATGATGTTAAAACCTGAGTCCTGATGGAGCAAATGAAGGATCTGAAAGTATTTCTGTGCAAAGGAATAATATGCATAAGGGGTCAAAGTCAAGAAAAAATGGGGCATATTTAAGAGAATGTATTATGCACAGCTTAGCTTTCTAAGCTCAGTATATCCTATCTTAAGAGAAATTGGAATCCATTAAAATAGTTTAAGTAGAGGACTGAAGTTATCAGAATTGTATTATTGAGGAATTACTCTTATGGTAATGTGGAAGAAGGATTGGAAGGGAGCATCTGATGACATCTGTTTCCCCATGCCCTCATAGTTGACTGACACTATTCTCACTAAGGTTACCAATGACCTATATGTTGCTAAATATAGTTTATATTTCTCATTCCTTATTTTGTTTGACTTCCCATTATCACTTAATACTTATATAGTAATGGAAAGTAACCAGCAGGACAGAAAGTTTACAAATTCATGTGAGACACAGAATAAAAAATAGACAAGATTCTAAATGAGGGTTGCTGGCATGGTTTCAGAGCCGAGTTAGCAAGACTTATCTGTGATACAAGTAGGACCACCTGTGTGATGAGAGAAAAACAGCTTTAAAAAATGTAGATTTCATTTGAATCAGTCATTTTGGAGAAGAGCTTTGAAAGTTGATCGCTGAACTGTATATAGGTAAACCTAATTGGATTACCAGGCAGTACTGGACCATGAATTTATACTAACACAAATCTTGGTTAGCATGTCATTTCTTCCCACAGATCTCAGCAAACAGGTGCAAGAGCCAAGTGCCGGCCTTTGGAGTTCAGACCCCACTCCGTTTTTTTCAGATAGGTGCAAAGGAGGGAAGGAAAGGTAAGAGTTTGGTATGCTGACAGAAGGGCGACTGAAGTTTGGGCCATGGCTTCTAATAAAGTGAAGAGAGATTGATTAGAGTTAAATGGATAATTATTAAATGATGTGTTGTCCTAAGTTCTAGGATAAATATTAAATGATAAGTTTGTTCTGTGTCTTAAGCCATATTTACGTACAACAAAGTGAGATCAATATTTTGTCAAATATGTAAGTTTCAACTTTTTCTGTGAAAGAAAGATTAAGTAAATTGCTGGAGTTGTCTAGATTAAGCATATGTTAACCTGTGTCATTCTAGAATTTTTCAGGCCTCAATGGCTACATTCAGCCCATGTACCTGTTTTTGTTGGGTCTTTAGCTCCAAAGCCTCACCACAACTATTGTTTTACACCAGGCTCTTTATCTATCAATGAACATTGCCTAACTGCTAATGGCATTTGAGTTTATAATTCAAAAGAAAACAAGCATACATGTAAAACACGAAATATAAAGGCAAAATATCAAAATAAACTATTGTTATTAATTAACTAGTATTATTCATATAGCTCATATTCTTGTAAGACAGATTTTCAGGTGAACATAAAGTATCTTTAAGCATGGCATTTTCTTAAGTTTTATTATGAACTAGGAAAAATGCAAATGCAACTATTGTTTAGGCAAGTGTAACCAGTCACATGCCTTGAGGGCATGCTCTCAAGGATTTAGAAATCTTTCAATGACAAAGAAGTGAGAAACCCAAATATCATAAGTGCTTAGTGTAAGTATGCCTCCATGTTATATATATGTCTTCCTCACCCACTGCAAACTTCACACTTCATTTCACACTACCCTCTATACGTGGCATAGCATTCTGATTAATGTTCACTCTTTTCCCTCTATCTGAAGTCATTTATTTTCTTTTTTTCCTCACTCTTTCTCAAGCCCATCTGTTTAGTGGCAAACCCACCTGCTTCTAGTGCAGCTTTGTCTTTGTTTTCTCTTAGCAATTTTTATAGCTGCTGATAAAAACTCTCTCCATTGGAACTGCGGACTCTTTTAAGAGAGAATTCTAATATACTTGACCTGTTTTCCTTCCTACATATTTCCATATGAAAGCCAGACACTCCTAATGTTAGGAGTAATAATATAATTGAGAATATTAAACAAAAGATTTATCCTCTCAAATCAGTAGACATGCGTAGAACTCTGAGATGTAACCATTTTGGTTTACAGCTATGTGCAGAAAAATATATGAAGACATAGCACTCAATATACATTAAATAATGCTTTTGCATAGCTCACCCAAAGAATCAGGATAATATTTCCACTTTCCTTTAATGACAACAACTTTAAAAGTATTTTAAAGGATAATTTTAAAAATCAATATTTACGATGTACATTGTTGACATAAATTTTGTGTTATAGATACCAAAGTATTAAAAATTAGTTCTACTTTCTGTTGGACATGATCTTTTTCTCTTAAAACCATGAAAAATCAATCATCATTTTGAAGAATGACATTTTTTTCCTCTACATCATTTATAAAAGTTTAAAAATAATGACTCTACATTCCTGAACACATACACACACACTCTTTATTGACCACCAAAAGAAAAGTGTCATAGGTTTTATTTTTAAAATAATAACTTTGCCAGGGCCAGCCCAGTGGCAGGCTGGTTGGGTTCAAGTGCTCCACTTTGGTGGCCTGGAGTTTGCTGGTGCAGATCCCAGGAGAGGACCTACACAGTGGTCATCAAGCCATGCTATGGCAGTGTCCCACATACAAAATACAGGAAGATTGGAACAGATGTTAGTTCCGCAACAATCTTCCCCAAGCAAAAGGAGGAAGATTAGCAACAGATGTTGGCTCAGGGCCAAGCTTCCTCACCTATGAATAAACAAATAAACAAAATGCACAAAATCAACAGAAAATTTACTCAAAAATAATAATAATAATAAAATCCCCAGGGCCCTTTATTGTTGAAACATATTACTTTAGAAGACTGACGCTTCTTAACAATGGCTTTGTGGTTGATCATAAGGTAGCAGTTCCATTTAAAAGTGACTATTACACTGTCGTATTGTTTTGTGGTTATTGTGTAGTAGAAATGTCACGTATACACTGAAATTTCAATCTTACAACAGTCTGGAACAAGATATTTTCATTTGTAAGCCACATACAATTGTGTTCTCAGGATGGCCAGATATAAGACATACTTATTAATTCACAGTAAATCTAATACATAGATAACTTCACTTTTTTTCATAGGCAGTCTGCAAAAAGGAGGCTTCAGTGACAGATTCACTTCACATAAGCATTATTCTTTCCCTAACCTGTGTTCAAATAGACTTTTGTGCTTCTACGATAGCATTTATTCTGTTTCTTGTTTTAGGGGTTTATGTCCATTTATCCTCATTTTAAAGTATATTTGAAGAACTTAGATGTAAGAGATAAACTTGTTTTCATCTGGGCATATGCTGTAACATCTACCAGATACTTTCATCCGTCAGTACATATTTATCGAAGTAAATCCTTAAGAATACATTAAGCATTCAGTTTTTTAAAAAATTTAATGATTGAAGAATTTAATTTTAACATATTTTATGTTAAAGTTTTTTTTCATATAGCAGTTGTAATAGTACAGTAAATTACCTTTCAAATTTAAAATAGGTATAATTACTTTAGAAAATACACTAATCACTATGGTAAGCATAACAGAATATCATATATTAAAATGTATAATATATTTATCCATATCAAAATAATATATAAATTATCGTATTTTTGTTTTAAGAATTATTTAATGAACTATCCAACTCTTAGCAATTTAGGCATTTTTATATTAAAAGAACCATTTCACGTTTCATAGGTCAAAGCTACCATTTAGAGAAACATGCATTTAGCTCACAGCAAAATTCTGAAGCTCTCCTGGTGAGAAGTACTTAGATATAAACTGTGAAATGAAAAGAAAACTGCACTCATTTTCCTTAGCTCATAACATGAGAGTTCAAAAGGAAAGAAGCACTTCTCACGAAGAATAAACTGTGAAATGCACTGAGGGTTGCTGGAGGCTCTGCCAGGAGATCTGTAGGAGCAAGTACACAGAGCCTCGCAGCTGTTAGTGGGTAATTCAAAAGTGACTTAAGTCAGCAGTGACCAAATGGCATTAACATTACATCAGCAAAGTGAACTGCAAGGATAACCATGCTTGGTTTTCCTATGGCAAATGATCTCTGCTTAAAAATTAAGTATATAAAAGTCTTCATCATAGTAGTTGTAGCTCCAAAAATAAGTTAAAAGAAGCTTTGCCTATTTTTTTCCTGCTTAGAGTACTGTGACAATCACAAGGTCATCAGTTCAAAAGACGACCTGAGATCAGAGTTCTCAATTAAGAAAACTAGACACCGAAGCAAAGTAGGGGTTACAACTTGCTCCAACTCTCAGTCAAGCATAAGAAACTAATAACCGTGGAGAATATAGATCATATTTGACTCAATTTTTGAAGCTGAAAAAATCAGTCAACAATATTTCATGAAGGCAAAACAGTACTCCTAAGGCTATAAGCAATCCTTTAAGTTTGTAGCAACAAGATGTCAATGAACGTATTTGAAATTCCCATTTTTTTATTTCAAAATGGTCACATATATGCAGTTCCATATGGTTCACCCTAAATACATATAGCTTTACAGAATTTCAGCTGCAGACAGTCAAGTATATGTAAAGAAAAATATTCCATTTTGCAGCATACTGATGTATGAAAATATTATTCACAAAATAAGCCACAAAAATAAATGCACAACTGAAATACTGTAAATATGTGTCTGATTTCTTCAATGAAGTAAGTGGGTTATATTTTAAAGGTGAATAAAATAATCATAAGTGTTGTCAGTAAAATGGTGCTTGTGACTGTTACCCTTGATAAAATTAGTCACTCTTTGTCTAATTCAATGTGATTTCTAGAGTATTCTCTGCTCATTCCTAAATATGAAAATCCACATCATTTAATTACTCATGGAGGATCATACATCAATTTTTCAGACCCTTACCCAAATGTCATTTGATTCTCAACATCAGTGTATCTTCCCCGTGGAAGATTTGCTACTTGAGCGTTACTCAGAACATTGTAATTTTCACTTTTTTCTTCTTTCTTTAAATAATTATCAGTGTAGTTTAATACATTTTATTAGTAAATCCAGAAAAGAAAGAGAATAGACGTAAAAAAGAAAAGTAGTTCGTCCCCTGTGTGTGTAGGAGTCTTGTATAGTATTTGAGTAATTTATCTGATAATAATTACTGAGTGCTTAACATGTGGCTAGATTGCACGTTGCTGATGATATAGGAGAAAAGGAGATTAACTCCCTTCCTCCATGGATCTTACATATAGTTAAAACAAGAGCTAAAATTTCCACTGATTACACTTACCAAAATTATTCTTGGGGCCGGCCGATGGCGCAGCACTTAAGTTCGCACATTCCAGTTTGGCAGCCCCGGGTTCGCCAGTTCGGATCCTGGGTGCGGACATGGCACGGCTTGGCAAGCCATGCTGTGGTAGGCGTCCCACATATAAAGTAGAGAAAGATGGGCATGGATGTTAGCTCAGGGCCAGTCTTCCTCAGCAAAAAGAGGAGGATTGGCAGCAGTTGTTAGCTCAGGGCTAATCTTCCTCAAAAAAAACCAAAATTATTCTTAGCTCCATTATTAAAGAGGAAAATTTAAAGTTCACTTAAAGCAAAATAAAAATCAATAATATCTTTTGCCTATAGACAATTCTCTTAAGTAGATTAATTCACAAATGGAAATCAGAGCTATGCCTTCATAAGACACCATTGTTGGGATTTAAAATACGACATTTTTATATTATTTGATACTTATCAAATCTGAGGAAGAAAAATATGTTCTACAGTTAGTTTTTAAGCCTGCATTTTCAAGTTAATATAGTCTTTGGGATGTTAAATCTCCCACAAGAGCAGATTTGTGCCGAGACTATTTATGCTACTGCCATGAAGTGTATCCTTAGTCTAGAAACTGAATGAATCAAAGGTGCTCACATTACCTCTAGGTACAGACTCAGGAGCTACTCTCTGTTGTAGGTTATGAAATGGCTTCCTGTGGTAAGCAGCATGCCACATAATTCTGTGCAACCTGGAAAATCCCTAGAGATGTTTGCATATAAATTGCCTGTTTTCAACTGAAAAGCAAAATAATTCCAGTGGAGAAATGTTACCATTTTTGTTCAGGGAAAAGGATGGGCAGACCCCTAAATTGCAGAACTTTTATGCCAACTAAATACTTGATAAATGAAGCAAAAGAAGAGCTGAAAATTAATTTAACTTTGAAATCCATATGCAATAGATTTATATGATACTGATTGATAATAAATACATGAGTGGAAACTTTGCTAAAAAGCTACCATGTGCCTAGGACAGTGCTATTACCTTTCCAACCATTGCTGGTAGCTTGGAGCAAGAGAGAGGAAGTATTTGTGTTTATGCACATTATCATCATAAACATTGTCATTTTCGTCGTTATCATCATCATCCTCATTCTCATCCTTATTTTCATTGTCAACAAAGCTGGTTGCCAAGCATTGTTTTAATAACCATATGTATATTAACTCAGACTTCACAAATGAGAAATTAGATTTTTATAGAAGAGGAAATGACATTTTAAATGACTTACCCACGGCCACACAGCTGGTAAATGGCAGTTGGGATTTGAACCTGTATTGTCTGGTTCCATAGTTCACTTCTCATGCAGCAAAAATGATCTCATTATAACTATAAACATAACTTTTGGAAGAACGTATTTTCTAGGTTTCTCATACATGGTGGAATGATTAAAAAGAGACTCAAGAGACCAGTTTTTAACATAGTTTGATAGCATTGTTTTAGAAGGAATGGTTCAGAGACAAAAGTGCTCTTAAATGTGGAGACTAATTAATTAGCAGTGAAAGCCGAATGTTGTGACTGTTAGACTGGTAGTCCCCAGTGACCCAACCTCTGTGTTGATGCCTTGTGGAGGCTCCTTCCACACTGGATCTAGGCCTGACCACGTGACTTCCTTTAGTTGACTTAGTAGTAAGCATTACAGGAACATAAGCGTGATAAACACTTGCAACCTGGGCTTGCTCTCTCCTATGAGTCACCGTGTAAAGCAGTGCAAGCTATCTACACGCAGAGAATATGTATAGCAAGAGACATGTGAGCGAGGTCTGTTTGGATTCTCTGGCATAGCCAAGCCTGCCATCTGAATGCAGCTAAATGACCCCAATCACCTCCACATGGAGCAGAACTACCCAGCTGAGCGCAGTCAACCCACAAAACCAGGAGAAATAATAAATTGTTGCAGGTTTAAGCCATTAATTATTGGAATAGTTTGTTTCACAATAGTCCATTAGAACGCAAGACAGTCTTGTTGACTAACTTTATCAATAATCTTATTTCAGTGGGAAAAAGATAATTTATATGAACATATTGGAATCTCATCTGACCCTATGAATATTCCGTACTTACATTTAGTAGGGACTAGGACAAAATGGATAATCAGTACATTTGTAATTCTAAACTATTTTGTTGATAGAAATACTGTTTATTAAATTTTACAGCCAGACTTTTAGAGCTACAACAAAGAATCGATGGTTCCTTTCTACATGTCTTCCCTGTATATGTTGTATATATGTGTATATATGTGACACACACACATTTATATACATGTACATATATATTTTATTGCCTAGGATATATGTAAAATGTGATTTTAATCAGTTTAATTAATAGTGAATATAATTATTATAAGAAATTTATATATTGTTAAATTTTTTATTCCAACCTGATGTCTTTGTTTGTAATTGATTACTTCAACTCGTTTATATTTAACATAATTAATGTGAAATTCTATCTTCTTTTCCCTTTTCAATGTACTTAAAAAAATTTTCTGCTTTCAATTTTTTAAATTGAATTTCTTGTGGCCAGTCAAGTGGTATAGTGGTTAAGTTCGTGAGCTCCACTTTGGCAGCCAGGCGTTCACAGGCAGAGGGTTCACAGGGTTCACAGATCCCAGGCACCGACCTACCACCACTCCTCAAGCCATGCTGTGGCTGCATCCCACCTAAAATAGAGGAAGACTGGCACAGATGTTAGCTCAGTGAAAATCTTCCTCACAAAAAATAAATAAATTGAATTTCTTCTTTTGCTTATATCTGTGTTGGAATCCTTCTCAGCTGAAGTCCTGAGCACATATTTACACAGCCCTCTTGATTTCTTTATAAAAACAAGTCATTTAACAATTTTTTTTTACCCCTTTGGACTCCTCTTATTCTTTCCTCTTCATATTGATATTACTTAGAATTTTAATTTTGTATGATTATGAAAATACTTTTTTTCCCTTTGATCTTAGTTTTTCACTCTTTAGCCATGAATAATGTTTTCCAAGGTTTTTGGTTACCTTTATCTCTCATATTTCTTAAGCTCATCACCTCTATTTGTATTTCTTCCTATTTCACGTATACTCTAAGAGCATTGTCAATATGGATTATTTGTTGATTATTTTGCTGCTTCAGAATTCTAAATATTCATTTCACTCATTATTTTAAAAGTAATTCTCTGTTTTCTTCTTTCTTCCAGTGTTGCTTCCAGTGTTGTAGCACTGATACACTTTCTTTGTAGGAACATCTCTTTCCTACTTAATAGACTTTCGAATTTTTTCCATTCCTTTGGTAACTTTTAATTTCATTGTAATGTGTCTAGATGTGAGTACGTTCATTTATTTTTTATTTGGTATTCTATAGGATGCTCTGTTAATCAGTGTGTTTTCATTTTTCTTTAATTCTGGGAAATGTTTTGCTATTATTTTGTCACATGCTTATTACTCTCGATTTTAGTTTCTCTACCATTCTGGTAGTACTATTATCTTATTTTATCCTATCCTCCACATCTAAAACTTGTCTTTTATATTCCCCATAATTTTATACTTTCCTCTCAACTCTGACAGAGTCCCTCAAGCTGATGTCTAAATGACTAATTTGTTAAAATTACACTTGTTGTTGGTGGTAGTGTTCTTGTTTCCTATTTCCCACGTCTTTCTTGTCTCAAGCCTATTTTCAATTTTGGACCTATTTTTCCCAATAATTTCCCTTCGCATTGTACACATTTTTCAGATTTTGGTTTTTGGGGGGGTCACTTTTTATAGTCGTTCTGCTCCTTGGGTTCATGTATTTTAGCTACTAATCTCATGCTTCTGTGTAGTCTCGGAGGTGCACTGTGGAAGGGAAAAGACAAGGCCTTAGTTGTGTCAGTCAACTTACTTCAATGGGAGGGTAGTGGATGAGCCTAAAGACAGAATTCAGACCTTTTACCACCACTCTACCAAGCATCACGGGATTCTAGAGATTTACCTGGTCTCTAATCCCCAGCTTTGGAAGATTGGATGGTAAGTGTGTGAAGTGAATGCTAGAAGGTATCCTTACTTCAGCAAATTTTGCTTCCAACTGCCTCAGATAATTGAGGAAGGAGGAAGAGATTTTGAAGATTGTTTTATTTACTTATTCTGTTGTTACTGCTTTGGTCCCCTCCATGCCAAGTTATGTCAGTTCATAATATCTTGCAGAAGTCCCATAGATTTCTCACTTTGACTGGAGTTGTTACATCTTTATATCAAATATATGTGTCTTTTGTTTCTTTTTTTTTTTTTAAGGGAGATTAGCCCTGAGCTAACATCTGCCACCAATCCTCCTTTTTTTTGCTGAGGAAGACTGGCCCTGAGCTAACATCGGTACCCATCTTCCTCTATTTTATATGTGGGACACCTGGCACAGCATGGCTTGACAAGCAATATGTAGGTCCACACCCAGGATCCAGGCCAGGGAACCCCAGGGGGCTGAAGCAGAACGTGCAAATTTAACCACTGCACCACCGGCTGGCCCCCAACTGTCTTTTGTTTATAAAATTTATCCAGGGTTGATTTGAGGAAGGAAGTCAATAGTTTCTGATAATCCTCCATTTTGGCAGAATTATGATACCTTTAGGTATTTTTAGATTATGAAAATAGTCCTCTGGGCAAATTCACTACCCTCAAATACTAAGATGTAAACTCAGTACATACATATTTATAGTTAGGTCATGCTACTTTTTCCTTCTATAAACAATTCCTGTGTGCTTTAAAAATTGCCATTAGTAATAAATATCACAATTTTATTAAACAATAGTAGAATGTAACTTGAATAATTTATTGGAACTATTTTTATTATTTTGAAGAAAAGTGGCTCCATTTTTTTGGAAGTTTCTACTAGGCATATATACTACATGCACATTTATGAAAATAACAGTTTGTGCTTTTTATTTTATATTCTACAATATTTCTATTAATCAGATTTTAAATTTCCAAGTTCTTATCAGAAATAAGCTTTGTTATTTTAGTCATCTTGTTTTCATGAGGGAATATTATTTTTTTATGACTCTATGCACAGTCATTACACATTTTGATTACTTAGAGGGTCAGTGATTAAGACTTTATTCAATTTTAAAATACATAATTGAGAATCCATTTCATTAAATTTCCATGGATTATTTACATAATTAAACATTAATGAATATACGATTTGAAATCAATCCATTTCTTCTCATAAAATTTAGAGACAGAGATATATAACTTGAGAGATTTTGCTTACGTCCAACCAAGAATTTTGAAAAATTTATAAAACAGTTTCTGCTTTTCTAACCAGAATCCATATGTTTAAGAAATATCTATAGATACATCTTCTTAAAGACATGTTTCTGAAAAATTATCTTATTTTTATGACTTTTTAAAATTGAATGTTTTTAAAAAAACAAATCATATACAGAAACTATATGGGCATTTTCATTACATTTATTTTGTAAGATGAATAATTAGCAATCATTAATTTTTTATTTTTTAATAATTTTTTCCTGATACAATGAGAGAATGTGAGTAAGACATCCAGCAGAGGTCCAGATAGATTATAGACCCTCAGTAGAAGCTATGTCATGCTTCCCTTTTCTACTCAATGAGACACACAAGTTCATAAACAGAATTGGTAAACAATTGTTCAAAAAATCATTGTATCTTTCCTATGCCAACTGGACAAGAAAAACAAGGAAAAAGATAAGTAAAAATTGTACTTTTAACAGTTAATAATCTAGGGTAAAATTGGTAATAATAGGTAGTAATCCAGGTTAAATTATTTTTAAAGTTTAGACTTTTTAGTGTATAGATGTATATAAAGTATTTTCTCTTTATTCATTTCTGCATTTATTCATTCAGTGTCTACTCTGTTCTGCTATCTCTGGAATAAATTGTTGGTAAATAACTATGATCGCTACTATCAAGTACCATACTGCATGAAGGGTAAGAAAAATGGGCAAGTAAATGTTTGTTTACATGATGAATTCTATAAAACACATGAATAAAGTGATATGGAGTCACTCTGCTTATAGTGTCCAGAAATGCTTTCCTGAAGGGAAGACCTGAATTAGGCCTTGTAAATCAACATGAATAGTCTAGTAAAGAAGTGAGGGCAGGCAGGGCAAAACAGCTGACTCACAAATGTGTGTCATAAAATTGTGATTTTTCCCAAATATTGATATGCTTATATAAAACGTTGATGATAGTAGGCAGAGAAGGAGTCATTTCCCTTCTTTGTTCAGCAAATGGTTACCCCTTATGGAGAATGAGTAATAAATGATTCTAGTGTCTGAAGAAACAGACGTTGTCATGGGGATAGACATTGCTTCTCAACGGTAGTTCATTTTTGCACCCAAATTATAGCGAACTGAAATAGTCTAATTCTAATCTTGAGACATCTTCTCTTCCTGTTCTGTTTGTATTAATTCTCTCAGATGAATGGTTGTTATTCTGGCCATCAGGGATGATTGCACCATTAGTATATGTCTCCAAAAGCAACTTGGAAACTTTCTACCCCGAAGCTTTTCAGCTACCTATTGTTCAACAGAAATTGCACAGAATATATTAAATAGGCATTCGTTGACAAACCATGAGGTATCAGTAGTCAGAAGTTATATACAAAATTCACATTTTAATGGAGAAAATAAAAATTATTGTATCTTCAATATTTAAGAAACTTTTTTTCTTTTAGACTAATCTTAATGGATACAAACTACAGTTAAAGTAACTTTCCTTGAGGAATGGTGCATAAACTAAACAATAAGACTTCTCGGGGTATTTAAGGTTGTCTTTTTGAAGTCTCACATTATGTTCTACATATAAGGCAGTGTCATGTGGAGTGATCTGACATCAGAAAGCCCCCAACCTCTAGCAGGTGAACCTTTTCCTCACTTTCATGACTAAGAAATATTGAGCTCATGTTGGGTTCTCAGAGACAAAAAAGAAATGGCAATGCTTTGTTCACTTTAGTTTGTTCTGATTCCAAGAGACTAAAAGCTTAGTTCTGAAAAAAAAATTGGATTTCAATTCTGCTAACACTCTAGGGCTTTACTCCTCACTCCAGAATGTAATATTAACATCACTAAATTTGTTTTCTTAGTTCTCACTGCATGTTGACATTTTATGATTCTCTGAACTACTTTGAGTCAATGGTTATTTTTAGTGGTAGTTCTCATTTTTTAAACCTTAGATAATCGACCTTCTTCTTATGGTCATTCCATATAAATTGTATTATATCCATGTGAATTGATAAAGTCAAATAATGATTTAATATAAAACTTCCCATACATTTAAGAAATTGTTGTGCTGGTGTTAAATTGACAAGAAACAATGGAAATTTCATATGTGATAAGATGTTGATGTAAACACACCAATTCCAAGTGTGCTCTCTTTATCTCTCTGTCACTCACACACACAGGCACACACACACACACTCAAACAGGCACATGATTAGTCTGAAAAGAAAACTGATTACTTATGCTTCATCTTCCCTCATAAAATAATGCAATAAAACTATGAATGTCCCCTTATTTTGAGAAGGTGGGAGATGAGAGAGAGTATAAGAATCACCTCTGGAGCTTGCTACAATGTGGTGCTCCATGTCCCAAAGGTTCTGATGCAGAAGTTCAGTCTTGGGAACCAATGATGACTCTGATGTAAATTGTGTGTGCCAACTCTTTGTGAAATTTAGCTATCTAGGAGTGGACACATTTTATTTATTCATCCACTAAAGGAAAATCTCACAAAACTCTTTATGGCAATGGCCTGCAATAGTAAGTTAAAACAGGAAGCAAATAGAGGGGCATGGCTTGTAGTTCTAGTTCCTTAAGACATATCCAAGGAGCACAGAATAACTACTACTTACTTAGTCTACTAACTATTATACTTACATATATATAGATATAGATATAGATATAGATATATAGCTATTACTTAGTCTACTAACCAGTATACTAACAGAATAACTATTACTTATTAAGTCTACTGATTTAGTTAAAATAATCAAAATCAGCCCAAGAAATGAATCCTTACCAATTTTAGATTATATTAGGAAAATATCTGGAAAGATGTTATTTTAACTGTCATTGAGGCATTCACATTGCTAATCCTTAATTGTGAAAATCCTCTCTAATCTCAATTTAATTGTGAATTCCTTAACTAAGGTAGTCATTTTGCAATATGAAGAAAGCTATGTATATTCATTAGAGAGCTTCCCTTTAATACATGTATCTATTGATCTCTGCCTCCTTTTAAGTAGAAAGCTACATGAGATACTCTTCTCGTATGTTGAGTCATTTAATTTACACAAAAACCCTAGATATTTACTTATTTATCAATTTACGGGGAAACTCAGTAACATGCTAAAGCCATAACTGTTGAGGGCATAAGAAAAGAACATGATCCAAAATATTTATTATCTCCTTTTTTTTTCTTCAGCAATGTTCTTTTCTAACTATCCATGCAAAATTATTCTACATTCTCTAATAACACCAATTTGGGCAAATAATAAGATAATGTGCAAAAGAATGAGAGTAAGTGCCTGTTTCCCTGTAAAGTGACAAGAGCAATACATGTTTTTGAGATGGAGGTATTTTTTACTTCTTGAAATTATTTTATTGAAGTCACATTGGCTTATAACATTGTGTAGATTTAAGGTGTACATTATTATATTTCCGCTTCTGTATAGACTGCATCGTGTTCACCACCAATAGTCTAGTTTTTATCCGTAACCATACTGTGTGCCCCTTTACCCCTTTCGCCATCTTCCCACCACCTGCCCCTCTGGTAACCACCAATCTGTTCTCCTTATCTGTGTATTTGTTTGTTTATTTATCTTCCATATATGAATGAAATCATATGGTATTTGTCTTTCTCTGTCTGCCTTATTTCACTTAGCATAATCCCCTCAATGTGCATCCATGTTGTCACAAATGGCATGGTTTTGTCTTTTTTTATGGCTAAGCAGTATACCATTGTATATATGTATATATACCACACTTTCTTTATCCATTCATCTGTTGATGGGCACTTGAGTTTCTTCCAAGTCCTGGCTATTGTGAATAATGCTGTGATGAACACAGGGGTGCATATATCTTTTTGATATCGTGACTTCTTATTCTTTGGATAAATACTAAGTAGTAGAATAGCTGGATCATGTGGTATTTCTATTTTTAATTTTTTGAGAAATCTCCATACTGTTTTCCTTAGTGGCTGCACAGTTTGCATCCCCACCAGCAGTGTATGAGGGTTCCCTTTTCTCCACATCCTCTCCAATACTTGCTATTTCTTGTCTTGTTAATTATAGACGTTCTGATGTGTGTGAGGTGATATCTCATTTATAGTGTCGATTTGCAAATCCCCAGTAATTAATGACGTTGAACATCTTTTCATATGCCTGTTGGCCATCTGTATATCTTCTTTGGAAAAATGTCTGTTCATGTCCTCTGCCATTTTTTGATTGGGTTGTTCATTATTTTGTTGCTGAGTTGTATGAGTTCTTTATATATTTGGGAAATTAACCTGTTGTTAGATATATGATTTGCAAAGATTTTCTGAGATGGAAGTATTTTTGTTTGTGTGCTTTGTTACGTACGGAGTTGTAGAAATGTTAAAAATAAGCATCAATTTTCTTTTAGTGAGAATTATCACTGCCATTCACATCCCTAGTGCCTCAGTCACTAAAAAGTCTAATATATCAGTAGTATATTAATAAACTTTATACTTTATACATAAATTAATTCTACAATGTCATGAGTATACCGTTCTTTACTCAGAGGTTTTAGCTTTTATAGCAAGTACTGCAGAAAGAGCTTATTTCCTAGTGCGTAGATAAATAGGTACATGGAGTGAGAGTTTTAGAGTAGGAAAACAATAAATAGCATATTTTTCCCCAAATATGTGTAATATAGATAATTTGAACATTTATGGTAAGCCAGGTTTGATCATATAACTTTGTATGTGGAAAATGTATGCACAGAGTTGAATACATTTGTATCAAGGATGTATGGTATAGTATACGAATGTCCTCATATTCTAAAGACAGAAATAAGTCTTCACTGAGGAAGTAAGTGTAAATGAATTTAGAATCAATTCTTGGGAATTAGTGAGTGGGAAAGTAAAAAGAAAAGTTAACAAGTTTAAAACATAGATGGTTTAATTTCACAAAAATGATGCAGTCGTCAATGAGCTTTGATGAAGAAGGTAAATAAACTAGTAAAGCTAGAACTCTTCTAGGTATAAAATTTGTTGGCAGTGTGTTTTTCCAAGAGATATGTTGCTGTACAGAATAGTCACTCAACTAGACAACGACCCATGTATATTCGCTCGTCTTCTTTTATCTCATCACTCGATATCCAAGATTGAAACACAAATATTGTTCATATATATCCATACTGAAGCAGAAGTTACCTACTGAGCTTTTACAACCTGTCTATACTAATGTGCATTTTAGATTCAGATGGCTTATTTATATGTTTTATGTTAGTATTTGTTTATCTTTCTTCATGTTAAATGGAATTGACTACCAATTAACTTTTGGCTTTGGTGTGAAGGCAATTAGAATAATGTGCAGATGCAACTAATTTTGGAAGAATCCATTTTCTGGAAATAGGTTCAGTGACAGTATAAAAATCTATTAAAAATGCAATAATTATCAAGCATTAAACAACAAGATACCACAGGAAAGCTAACACATCCATGTATTATAAAACACCACTTAAAAAATAATATATTAAAGAGTAACTTCATTAATGAATCATTAAAATCCTAATTTAAATATGACACTTGGTCATATAAGTTTCTCCATATGTAAAAATGTATACCAATGATGGTTTTAATGTTGTGTCTCCCAATTTCTTATCACATGAGGGCTAAAAGGTTTAATTATGGAAAGCCAGTACAGAATGTTTAATGTTTCAATTTATGTTGCTTACCAATATTACTTTATTATGGAGCAAAACAAAAAAGAACACAAAATGCCAGACCAATTGCTAAATGAAATATACGTGACGCATTCATGCACCTACCTTGAGTTCTGGGTTAAGATCTTGCAAGGCTATCATATGACATTCTCTACTACCCTCTTCTCTCTCACCCATTTCCGTTAGATCTGGGATCCTAGGCTGAGCCAGAGCTTCACTGATTTTAGTTTTTTCACAACATGATTACTTTAAATGCCTCTGCATGCATAGAATCAATGGAAATTAGAAATGAAAACCAAGCCTAGCTTGTGGTGCACAAGGCTGTGAGTACCATCATGAAGTCCAAAAGAATAATTTTCTAACATTTCTCAGAAATACAAGATGAATAAGTCCTAGAGATCTACTGTAGAGCATAATGCTTACATTTAACAATATTGTATACCTAGAAATTTGCTAACAGGGTAGATCTTATATTAACATTTCTTATCAACAATAAAAATAATAATAATAATAATAATGAAGAGAGCAGGAGGAAATTTCTGGAGGTGATGGATAGGTATGGCATAGATTGTGGTGATGGTTTCATGGTGTACACTTATCTCTAAACTCATCAAAGTGTCTACATTAAATATGTACGACTGTTGATATTTCAACATACCTCAATAAAGTGTTTTTAAAAAAGCAATAAAATTTCAAAATAAATTTTTTGAAAAGGAAATCCATTTCACAATTTTCTTAATTTTATTGACTGGATTTTTTTCATATGATTTTCCAAATACATATTTCACTGAAACTTCATTGTGCATCCTCTCAATTTGTTAATATTTGTTTTAGGGGTAGGTAGGTTGTACCTAAATTCTTGTTTTCAAAGTATATTTCACTTTGGAATATACTAATTCTGTTTGTCTGACCAGATATACATTTTGTGGAGTCTGAGGCTTTAAAGATATCAAAGAACTGAGTTTATCGTCTATACTACCTATGCAATAAAGTAAGAAAACAGAGTACTTGTTATTTCTGTGTTGATTTAAAAAAGCTCAAATGGCCTTTAGGTGACTGGTTTCAAATTTGTCCTATTTCATAAAAAAGAACTAAAATTGCAAATGCCAACATTTGTAAACTTGTGTGTCATTTCCTAAATTTCTCTCAAATGGCAATAATTGCCTGTAAACCCAAGTGGTTTATAATTTGAAAAAGAAAACTAAAATGTTAAATTTCTAGAAAATGATTGCATAGGTATTTGTGCATTATTTTTATTTTACTTTCCCTTTCAGGAAACATTTCAAAATAAAACAAAAATTATAGTAAATGACATTAGAGCAATAAAGGATTAAGTTTTTAATACTCAAATACATTATCCAAAAAAGGCTACTCTTTCTGTTAATTACAATATTGTAAATTATGTATATCAATGATATATGGTAAAAAAAAAAAAAAGGATGACAACAATCCATTTTTCTTGCTGTGATCTAGTTTTTCTTAAACCCAGTCTCACAGTACAATCACCTGGGAACTTAAAAAATACTGTGGCTTGAACACCTAAATATATAAAGCAAATATTAACAGACCTAAAGGGAGAAATAGACAGCAATTCAATAATAGTTGGGTACTTTAACACCCCTCTATATCAATGGATAGATTATCTAGGCAGAAAAATCAATAAGGAAACATCAGGCTTAAATGATTCATTAGACTGGGTGAACTTAATAGATATATACAGAACGTTCCATCCAAAAGCAACAGAATACACATTCTTTTCAAGTTCACATGGAACATTTTCCAGGATAGATCACATGTTGGGTCACAAACCAAGTCTTAACAAATTTAATAAGATTTAAATCATATTAAGTATCTTTTCCAACCACAATAGTACAAAGCTAGAAATCAATTGCAAGAAGAAAACTGGAAATTCACAAATAAGTGGAGATTTAAATAAACATGGTACTGAAAAACCAATGAGTCAAAAGAGAAATCAAAAAGTGAAATTAAAAAAAAAATACCTTAATAAAAATGAAATGGAAATACAGCATCCCAAAACTCATGGGATGCAGCAAAAGCAGTTCTAAAAGGGAAGTTCATGGCAATAAATGCCTACATCAAGAAACAAGAATAATCTTGAATAAATTACCTAACTTTACACCTCAAGGAACTAGAAAAAGAACAAATGAAGCCCCAAGATCAGAACAGAAATAAATGAAATAGAGACTAGAAAGACTCTTTCAAAATATAGAAGAAGGAACACTTCTAAACTCAGTTTATGAGGCCAACGTTACTCTCAGCAAAATCAGACAAAGACACAACAAGAAAAGAAAATTACAGTCCAATATCCCTGAAGAACATAGATACAAAAATTCTAAAAGAATGTGTAGCAAACCAAATTCAACAATATATTAAAAGGATCATACACCATGATCAAGTTGGATTTATTCCAGGGATGCAAGGATGGTTCAACATCTAGAAATCAATCAATGTGATGCACCACATTAACAAAATGAATGATAAAAATCATATGATTATCCCAATAGATTAAGAAAAAGTATTTGACAAAATTCAACATTCATTTTTTTGATAAAAACTCTCAATAAAGTGGGTACAGAGGGAATGTGCCTCAACATAATAAAGGCCATGTATGACAAGCCCACAGCTAACATCATACTCGGTGAAAAGGAGAAAGCTTTTCCTCTAAGATCAGGAAGAAGACAAGGATGCCTGTTCTCACCACTTTTATTCAACGTAGCATCAGAAGTCTTAGCCAGAGCAATCAGGCAAGAAAAAGAAATAAAAGGAATCCAAATTGGAAAGAAAGAAATAAAACTGTCACTATTTGCACATGATGTGATATACATAGAAAACCCTGAAGATCCACCAAAAATCTGTTAGAACTGATAAATGAATTCACTAAAGTTGCAGGATATAAAATCAATGTCCAGAAATCTGTTGCATTTCTATACAATAATTAACTATCTGAAAGAGAAATTTTTAAAAATCTCATTTACAATTGCATCAAAAAGAAAAAAATACCTAGGAATAAATTTAACCAAGCAGGTGAAACACCTGCACACTGAGAACTGTAAGACATTGACGAAAGAAACTGAAGAAGACACAAATAAATGGAAAGATATTTTATGCTCATGGGTTGGAAGAATTAATATTGTTAAAATGTCCATACTACCCATAGCAATCTACAAATTCAATTCAATTCCTATGTAAATTCCAATGGCATTTTTCACAGAAATAGAAGAAATAATCCTAAAATTTTTTTGGAACCACAAAAGACCCTGAATAGCCAGAGCAATCTTGAGAAAGAAGAACAAAGCTAGAGGCATCACACTTCCTGATTTCAAAGCCATAGTAATCCAAATATATGGTACCTGGCACGAAAACAGACACATAAATCAATGGGACGGAGTAAAGAACCCAGAAATAAACCCACACATACATGGTCATTAATTTATGACAAAGCAGCCGAGAATATACAGTTGGGGAAACGACAGTCTCTTCAATAAATGGTATTGGGAAAACTGGACAACCACATGCAAAAGAATGAAATTTGACCACTTTCACCATACACAAAAATTAACTTAGAATGGAATAATTTTAATGTAATATCTGAAACCATACAACTCCTAGAAGAAAACATAGGCGGTAAGTTCTTTGACATCAGTCTTGGTTATGATTTTTTGGATTTGACACCAAAAGCCAAGGCAATGAGAGCAAAAATTAATAAATGGAACTATATCAAACTATAACCTTCTGCACAGCAAAGGAAACCATCAACAAAATCAAAAGGCAACCTGATGAATGAGAGAAAATATTTGAAAATCATATATCTGATAAGGTGTAATATCCAAAATTTTTAAAATACTCAAATAACTGAATAGCAAAAATATGAATGATCAGATTAAAAAATGGGGAGAGGATCTGAATAGACATTTTTGCAAAGAAGACGTAGAAAAGGCCAACAGGTACATAAAAAGATGCTCAATCACAATCACCGGGGAAATGCAAAGCAAAAACCACAAATAGATATCACCTCACACCTGTTGGAATGACTATTAACAAAGAAACAAGAAATAACACGCATTGGCAAGGTTGTGGAGAAAAGGGAACACTTGTGCAGTGTTGTTAGGAGTGTAAAGCAGTGCCTCCACTATGGAAAATAAAATGGAGTTTCCTCAGGAAAATTAAAAATAGAACTACCATATGATCCAGCAATTATAGTTCTTGATATTTATCAAAATAAAACAGAACCACTAACTGAAAAAGATATATGCACTCTCATATTCTTTGCAGCATTATTTACAGTAGCCAATGTATGGAAACATTGTATCTATTGATGGATGAATGGATAAAGAAAATGTGGGATATATATACAATGGAATATTACTCAGCCATAAAAATGGATGAAATCTTGCCATTTGCAACAATATGGATGGACCTTGAGTGCATTACTCTAAGTAAAATAAGTCAGACAGAGAAAGACAAATACTGTACAATCTCAATTATATGTGGAATCTAAAAATACACATATACTAAAGCTCATAGATAAAAAGAATAGATTGATCGTTGCCAGAGGCAGGAGATGAGGGGTGGGTAAATGAAAAAAGGAAGTCAAAAAGTACAAACTTCCAGTTATAAAATAAAGTCATGGGGTTGTAATGTACAGCATGGCAACTATAGTTAATAATACTGTCGTGCATATTTGAAAGCTGCTAAGAGTAAATTGTAGGAGTTCTCATCACTAGAAAAAAATTGGTAACTATTTTTGGGGACTCATGGTAATTAGACTTATTGTGGTGATCATTTAATGATACATACAAATAGAAAATCATTATGTTGTACACCTGAAACTAATATGTCACATATCGATTATACCTCAATAAAAAAAATACTGCTGCTTGGATCTTACCACCAAACTAATTAAGTTAGAATAGCTGGAGATGAGGTTAGGGGGTAAATAGGTTTTTAAACCTACCTGGATGACAAAAATGTGCACTACTTTGCAAAAAATGGTAGAGATAAAGATTGGGAGAACATTTTGTACCGTAGTGGATACTTCCTAAAACTAGATTATTTAGCACATAATGCCATTTTTATCTCAGCTCCAGCAAGAACTCCATTTCAAAAATGAAGTTAAGACGTCATCTCAATTTTTACCATATATACAAAATTTATATTAAACCTCTCTGCAAGTAATCAAATGAGGAATCTTATGAAGTATTCACAATAAGAAGTAGATTTTAAAAAAAGATGTTGCCTTTGAAACAAACTCAAGAAATAAAAATAAGATTTTCATTCTGCTATTGCAGAATTCAGACAGCAACACATTCCGTCACCTATCAATTCATCTTTTAGACTTCACTATATTTCAATTGTGACTTTTCAGCTCATATGCTGCATAAGTTCTTTTCTGGAAGAAAATGTTGATCAGACATATATGTGTTTAATTTTCATTTTTTCATAGTGCAATGATCCTACTTTCACTGGAATATCAGTTTATAAATTAAATTTAAATCACTTCAAAAGCAAAAGAGAATTATATTATTTTCCATTAATTACCAAAACATGGTCTTTCTTGGGGCCGGCCTCATGGTGTAGTGGTTAAGTCTAGTGCTCTCCACTTTGGCAGCCCAGGTTCAGCTCCTGGGTGCAATCCTATACCACTCATCAGTGGCCATGCTCTGGTGGCGACTCACACACAAAATAGAGGAAGACCATCACAGATGTTGGCTCAGGGTGAATCCTCCTCAAGAAAAAGGGGAAGATTGGCAACAGATAGCTCAGGGCAAATCTTCCTCAGCAAGACAAAACTAAAACAAAACAAAACAAAATATGGTGTTCCTTTAAACTTTGCTGAAATAAAGCAAAGTCCAATTTTATTCAAATAAGTCTTCTTTAAAATTTAGGCAAATAGACTATCCAGTTTGATGGCTCCTACGTTATAGACACATTTCAATTACATATTTGTTGACATGTGACTAGCATATTAGGATACTGTTTGGATTCACTAGATTTTCATTTGAATTCTTTTAGAATCTTCTTTGAAATCTATCCATTTGTATTCAATCGTCTGAAATGGGTAACTCTGTGGTCTAAGGTTTCCTTTTGACATTTAAGTGAATCTATGTTTTAATTTAGACATTTATCCTGTCTAAGGTTGTTTGCATAGTAATGCCTATAATTTGAATAATAAAAATAAATGATTAGAATTGGGGCCGGAACTTAAAGTACTTTCAGGGCCTAATGAAGGAACTTGAGCAGCCAATAGTAATGCCTTTTTTGCAATCCTTATCAGCTTAATTATACCCTTGTGTTTTTTCTGTATAACTCAGAAATCTAGACCCTTTCAATATTTATTTGAAGAGACAGATTTAGAGTAAATAAGGTGCACATTTCAAACTCATTGTATTTGATACTTTCTAAGCTGCAGAACATTTAACTGAAAGCTCCCAAGAAATTGATATGTGAAACTATTTTAAGAAATGCAGAGACATTTGGAGCTCTATGTAGTTTTATCCTTTCATGGTGGATACGTTTTATCTTTAGTAGACTTGAATTTGTAATTCCGTTTTTTGTTTAAACACTATTATGTCTTTTATAAATATATTATCACTTAATTTCCAATAAATAAGAGCAAACCATTTCCTTTATTTGAGAAGGTCATCAGAGTAATATGTATCTCAGTAGGAAAATGTCCAGGTGCAGCTGGATTAGATGGCACCCAGAAATATTTAGATACTCGAACCTATAAATAGAAAATGAAAGGGGTGTTGTGTCAGTTCTAAGACATCAGGAGTGATCTTTTTATCAGAGGTAAAATTTTCCAAAATTTCTAAAATGTCTACAACTCTTGCTAAAATTCTGATCCAAACAAGTTTCAATCTTACTTCAATGTGTAGGATAACCACACACCTAAGAAATACTTTACTAGTTTGTCAGGTCTTTTTGTACCTAAAACATTTGGTTGTTTTCAGCAAGTCTTTTGACCTTGATAACCCCATCAATTACATTTTCAAATACAAAAGTCTACTTTCCCCTGATGATGTTTTGATTGATGAATTATATGAATGAACTTTCAATTTTCTATAGGAATACATCTTACTTCTTTGAGATGTATTATTATTTTAATTAAATCCTAAATTTGAATGGAAAATACCACATTTAGGATTTTATTAATCTTATGTATAAGTAGAATTGTTCATATGCAAACTTTGTCTGGTTTTAATATCAGCTTGTTAATTCAATTTATTAGGAAAACTAAGGTTTTTTGGTTTGTTTTATTTCCGTTTTGATACAGTTTAAAAGCATTGGATTGATCTGGTGTTCTGATTAAAATTTACTAGAGTAGACTGTAGTAAACTGAACTACAGTAAATTGTGAGTGTTCATAGAGAATTAAAAAATTTTCCAGTATCTATCATGGTTACTACTGCATTCAAATGTTCAAATTTTATGCATGATTGATTATATTTAATTAAATTTCAAATTCACTTAGCCATTCCACATATTTTTCTTATATGTCTAGTGTGCATCAGGCACCCTCCTGGGCATTTTGTTCACAACAGAAAAGAGCAATGACAGTTTTCCTTTGCTCACAGAGCTTAGATTTTAGAGGATGAGTTGAACAATAGACAAATATATCTACGGTAATAGATAGTGAAAAGTGTTATGAAGAAAGGAGGGCAAAGGAGATAGAAAGTGATAGGGAGTACTATTTCATATTGGGCATGTACTTGAAATTGGACTTGGATGATGGAAGACAGAAGCCATGAAAATATTTGGGGGAAGAATCTCCAAGCAGAGGGAACAGCAAGAGCAAAGGCTCTGAGGCAGGAACAAGTCTGGTGTTTAGAGAAGAACAAAGCAGAAGGTGTGACTGAAGAATAGTGTGTAAGAAGGAGAGCGGTCTGCCATCATGTCACAGTGAGATTAGAGGGACAAGGAGGCTTGAATGCGCACCACAGTAAAAAGGTCACATTTGATTTTGAGTTCAATGGAAACTCCTGAGATAATTTTCTGTGGAGGAGTGAAAAGATCTGATTAGATTTTAAAAGCATACATGTGATTTTAGGGACACAAAAGTGAAGTAAAGGAGACAAATTTCATTGTGATATTTTAATGAAGTATTTGTAGAGCTGTTAAAAATATCCTTCATACATTTTAATGAACTTTATACATTTTCATAAATGTTTCATTGTGAAGAGTTTTATATTTTGAGAAAAATAAAATAAAAATAGAGCAAGTTCCCTTATACCCCACACTCAGTTTCCCCTGTTGTTAACATTTGTCACAATTAATGAGCTGATGTTTACATAGTATTATTAACCGAAGAACATATTTTATTCATATATCATTAGTTTTTGCCTAATGTTATTTTTAGGTTCCAGGGTCCCATTCAGATTACCACAGTACATTTAGTTGTCATCTCTCTTCAGGGGCCTGATGGCTGTGGCAGTTTCTCAGACTTTCCTTGTTTTTGATGACCGTTATGGTTTTGAAGAGTACTGATCAGGTATTTTGTATAATGGCCCTCACCTGGGATATGTCTGATGCTCTCCTCATGAGTAGATTGGTGCTATGCATTACTGGGAAGAAAATCACAGAAGTAAAGTGCCAATGCCATCACATCATATCAATGGTACATTCTATCCACCTGATTTATCACTAATGATGTTAACCTTGATCATCCACGCAATGTGTTAGGATTGGTGAGACTTTCTTTATTAATCCATTCTGTTTTCCAAGATTGGACCAAATGGGGCATACATCATGGATCCAGATATGTTTTGAAGAGAGGAGTAACATAGCCGAGATAATGCCACCCTGATTTCCTCATTTCCTTGGGAAAAAATATTTTTCTCAAAAGTAAATGTTGAATGTGAATTTTTGGAAGAATATTGAGAATTTAGAATGGAAGAGGCAGCCAAGGAGAAGTAAAATTTTACCTACTAGTATTAAGAGTCCAAATGAAATTGTAGAAGACATTTTTTCTTTTTTTATCTCTGTGTTCTGGGTAGCCTTCATATGGGTGAAAATGAGTGTATTATAATAGCCATACCAGGGTAGGAATTTGCTAAGTGGTTGTTTGCAAGGATTGTTACAAGAGAGTTGAATTTGTACATGATACCATTTAAACTATTCACCCATTTAATTTAGTCTAAATTTTAAGTGAAACCAAGCAAGACAGAACATCTAAGAAAAAATGAAGTGTAAAATTAGGAGTCTGTATAAATTTGCAGAACAATTTCTTATAGGTTGAGATAATGAAAGAACTGAAAAGATACAAGAGTATCGTAACAAACTAGAATACAAAGTTTAAGATTTATAATATGAAGCAATTATGGCTGGTCAAAAATTCACGGTATTGATATGATATAAGCGACTAAAGTGAAGTGAGCATGAGGAAGACAAAGGAATGTGAAGCTAGGTTGTTAACATGTAATCCGTATCCATAATTTATCAGCCAAAATGATGGTGTGATAGTACAACAGACTAAATTAGAGCGGCCTTGATGTTTCAACAGATTAGGTGGAATGGCCTAGATGTCAAAAGATTGAAGTCTTGAGGAAAGGGAACTTGTGGCATATTGAGATGTTGTGAATTTCAAAGGAGAAATTTTTACCTTAGGATGGAACTGTAATATTTGCTAATGAAGATCAAAGATTATGCTGATCTTAATTGTGCATCGTGCAGTATGAGACATGAGAGAAAAAATACTCTTTATAATGGGAAGGTCCAGGCAAGGTTTGCTACCTAACTTGTGAGCCCCTCTCCAAAATGAAAATATGGGGTCTCTCATCCAAAAAGTAGGGAAAAAGTGCTATTAAAAGTACAAAAATAAAAAACTTTTCTTTTCTTCTTCAGTATCCCTCTTGGTTGGATATGGTGGCTTTGGTTTGTTTGTTTTTGCTATGTAATGTTGCTCTAAGAAAAGAAACACTAAAAATTTAAATTATGAGCAAAAATTCTACTCTTCATCTTCATATTTTGCACGCCAATTTTAAATGCAAATATGAGTATTTAACTCATATGCAGAATCACTAAAATTAAGCAATTTGTATTTCATAGTTTGTGCATGCATATGTATTTTGTTTTTACCAAAATAGTGGAAACACTGCACAAAACTAACTCTAGTATTTTTATTTTATTGTTTGTAATGCACATATACTACCAATGCTCTCTACCTTAACTTACTAATGAATAGGGAAGATCTAAAAGAAAAAGAAGAGTGGGTTGGCTTTCTTTCCCTTTCCTTCTATATCTTCATTTTCATCATAAATTCTTGGATAATACAAGGAAGTAACAGGAATACAAAATGATATGATACTGTTGCTTGTTCCTTTGTGTCCTTGAATGCCATTGATTTCTTCTTGGATTCAAAGCAAGTTCTGCTTCTAATATAAAGCTTGGCCTCTTGGGCTTCTCGGGACTGTCAGTGCCCTGCTTACTCTGTTGAAGACATACATACTAATCTGTACTCATTTTAGCCTCACTAACCTCCCATATAGCATGAGTCCATTGGAATTTGGTGTTCCTGGGGAATCACAAATGTTATACACAAATGGGGTGACAAAGAACAATAGGAGACACCCATATTGCACGTGTCCACTCTGTCTACATCTATACCTTATTGCACATCAGATTTCACATTTAAAAGAATTTTTTTTCAGAGGTAATATTGAGACTATCAAATAGTGACTACATTACATTAAATCAAACATGGGGTTCTTCTGAGCACAGGGTCAGGTGTCGTTGTACGGGTCACATGTCATGAAGCCAGGCCTTGGTCAAGGTGATATAAATTCTTATGGGAAGGCTTGGTTTCAGGTAAAACAAAGCAATAAAGTTCAAAGAAAACATTCCATGGTTGAGGTCTGATTTTCCTAGAACAAAGTTTCCGAAGGACTTGATTAGAACATGTAAGAGAGAGAGGAGCAGTTGGAAGGGAAAAAGTTAGCACAAGGTTGTAGGAAACAGACAAAATAAATAAAGGGTCTTAATATTTGTGAATTAAGCAAAGATAGATGGGAACATTGCTGGCTTAAAGTTTCCAAGTGAAACACTGACACCACAGGCAGGAATTGTCAGAGGTGATTCGGATTTGTGTGGGGAGTGTCTGGGAAGGCAGACATGGTGTGGAGGCACCACAGTCTGGGGACACGTTTTGTTTGTTTGGATTTCCAGAATGGAAGCTTCTGGACATATATTTCAACCTTCAGAGAACTATGCAACCACTTTTAGAGACAGAGTATAAAGAAGGCTTCTAGATCTAGAGCTGGTAGAGACAAAAGCAGAGGTGAATTCAGATCTAATGAAGAATTTCTTAAAAGAGCATTTCAAAAATTAGCTTGTCCCAGGGCTGGCTCGAGGACAGACATTGCAAACTCCTCTTCTGCGGCCTGGGGTTTGCGGGTTGGGATCCTGGGCATGGGTGGACCTACACGCTGCTCATCAAGCCATGCTATGGTGTCGTCCTACATATGAAATGGAAGAGGACTGGCATAGATTTTGACTCAGTGACAGTCTTCCTCAAGCACAAATAGGAAGATGAGTAACATATGCTAACTCAGTGCCAATCTTCCTCATCAAAAAAAAAAAAAAATTTAGCTTGTCCCAAGACGGATCTGAGATTTGAGATTTCTTCTAAACGTTAACATAATATACACTTGGTGTTTTCTCTTTGAAACCATTATATCTACTCTGACAGGGCCTAAAAAAATGATGACAATCGACGGAACTTTGTTCAGCATTAAAGAACAGTCCCGACAGTTTTAGTATGGGAAGGAAGCTCGGCATTTTCTAAGTCACCAATGGTGTCCATACACTTTAGGTACAAAGAATCAAAAGTAAATATCCTGGAATCTCCATGATTTTCTGAATAAATAGGAATCAACTTTTATTCTTGTACATTCATAAAACCATCAGCTTTGTGTAAAGTAAATAGGGAGAGCAGTTTTTACTCACTGATATTATATTATTGTGGTAAATTTTAGTAATTTTGCCTGAACTAACATTTTCTATCACTAGTTAAAGCTTCTAGGTTCCTCAAAGTGCATGCTGAAGGAGTTCAAAGAAATACCCCAGATTGTTCACTTTTCCCTCTTCTCTCCAACCTTGTAGGTAAACCTACATGTATGTTTCCTATGGAGGGGTAATATCCAATTTATTAATATCGCATTTGGTTGTTTTGAGGGTAATGAGTGCATATCTATCTACCCAATATAGATTCATAACTTCATAACCAAAAGAAATCATAGTTAAAGATAAATTATACTTTATCTCTAAATATTTTAATATTAACTTTTTATGATTTGTGTCCAGTGTTATTTTGGAAAATCTTGCTTATTTTTTGTTCTATTTGGCTTTTTTAAAGAATCTGTGCATTACTGAAGACAAAATATTGGAAAACTGGATTCTGTAAAGATGAGTACAGCTCAAAATAAATTGTTTAGAACTCAGAATATATGACATGTGACTTCTAGAAAGAAAGCAATGTGTGACAGCTAAAAAAAGAAAGAAAAACAAGGAAATAGTGTAGTAAATGGAAAAAAGTAGAAGCATACAAGCAATATAAATCAAATATGTCACTTCTATTAAAGGAGTTCTATGTATGTCTAAGGAAAAGTAAAGGTAAAAATACGAAGAAAAAAGAAAGAAGAAAAAACAGGAAAATAAAAAGTTAAGAACTCAAATAAAAAATATACACATGATGTAAAAGGCAAAATGTAAAAGAGAATTATAAAAGTGAATCAGAAAAAAAAGTGCAGGGGCCGGCTCTGTGGCCGAGTGGTTAAGTTTGCCCGCTCTGCTGCGGGCGGCCCAGGGTTCGGATCCTGGGCACAGACATGGCACTGCTCGTCAGGCCATGTTGAGGTGGCGTCCCACATCCCACAGCTAGAAGGACGTGCAACTAAGATATACAACTGTGTACAGAGGGGGTTTGGGGAGATAAAAGCAGAAAATAAAAAAAAAAGATTGGCAACAGTTGTTAGCCCAGGTGCCAATCTTTAAGAGAAATAAAAGTGCAGGGAAATATATTAGAAATATTTGGAAAGCTAGTTAAAGAGTGTAGTAAAATATGAGGGAGCTATTATTTATGCTTTTTCTCAGTGACAAAAAAGAAACTAAGAAAAGTATACTAAAAGGAAGGAAAATCACCTGCGAATAAAAGCTTTTGAAGGCGGTTCTAAGAGTGATAACAATGAATAGATTAAGGATAGAATGAAAATCATCGACTGCTCTCAATTTTATTGCATGAACACTCAGTTCTGAAGACAGCGTGTAATACTACTTCTACTATGAACAGCTATATTAGTTAGAATGCTGTAAGAAAGACAATATTTAACTGAATTTCTCATCAGCTATAGGCTTTTATTTGTCTTAGACTGGCTCCACAGTTCAATGAGGTCATCTAGCACCCAGGACCTTTTCGGATTTAGGCTCTGCCATAGTCAGTGTACCAGTGGTGGCTCGCCCAGTGGTGGCAAGAAGTCTGCAGCAGTGCCTGGCATCAAGTCTTCACACACCTGCGTCCAAAAGAAGGAAGGATAGGCTAAAGAGTCTGGTCTTTATGCTCTTCTCTCTCTTTTTGTTAGGAGGAGTGATATTTCTTAGAATTCCAATCAAAATTCCTTTATATTCCAGTGGCCAAAGTAGGTTACATGCACAATCTCAGTAAATCTGGAGCAGAAATGGGCTGGAAATCCACAAGTAGCTAAGACCAATTCCGATTCTTCCCTTGAGGTTTGATTAGTAAGGGGGGAAAGCAGGGTGAAGTGGGAATGGCTCTGGGACATAGATGTTTCTGTTCTAGTTGTAAGTATTGGTTGAAAGTTTTCTGCATACCAGCCATGATGTGTACACTTTATCATCTTCCTATTGTTATATAGTTTACACAGTTTTATTCCTCTTTAACATAGGAGCAAATAAAGCTGTAAGATTAAGTAACGTGCCTAAGATAGCCTAGTTTAAAAGATGATGCAGGATTGGTACAAATTCTCTTTATCCTTCAAGTCTCTAAACAGAACACAAAAGTCATAAACCATAAAACTATATAATGAAATGCAAATTCATATTTTGAATAAAATCTTATATAATAAATTAAACCTTCGAAGCTTTATAAGAATGGTATACAGTTATGAATTATGATACATAAAGAGAAGTTTAAATTATGCTATAAATATCTACTAAAACATATTATATACCCTCAATGGTCTTGCTGTCTAGTGGGAAGGTCCAAGGGCCATTAGTGTGTGTGTGTGTGTGTGTGTGTGCACTTGTATATATCTTTTTTTAAAGATAGAGAAAATCTGATTTTGTGTAAATAATGAGAAAAAAATAAAGAATGTTAATATTAAACTTGAGACAGATGCCAAAGAGAGGTAATATAGTTAAAGTTCACCTTTGGGCAAAATAAAGGATTTGAGGATTATCTTTTGTTGTATGGTACAAAGTGCAAAGAGGTAAAGAATGTTCTTTTCATCCCTCTCTATTCCATTAAAGTATAAACCTGGGTGACATAAAGGCCTATATTCACAATCTTGTGTTTTAGGGCAGGAAGCAGGAAAAGGCTCCTAATATACTTGGCATTTTTCCCCTTATTAATTCAAACTACAGTCATGTGCCACTTAATGACATTTCAGTCAATGATGGACCACATATAGGACAGTGGTCCTGTAAGATTAGGACCAGGTAGCCTAGGTGTGTAGTAGGCTATACCATTTAGGATTGTGTAGTACACTCTATGATGTTCGCAAAACAACAAAATTGCCTAATGACCCATTTCTCAGAACATATCTCCGTTGTTAGCCATGCATGACTGTAGTCAATAAAAACTCAAGGTAAATACAGAGCTAGCCTATGTTTTGCAGAAACGTAAGTGTTAATTTCTCAAGAACAACAGGTTCTTTTGCTCCTCAATATTTCACAAATGATGTTCCAAGTGAAGGGGGGGCCCATTGATAAACCTATTCTCCTGAAGAGTCAGCAAGGGGTAGACTCCAGAGCACAAGAAGAGATATTCGGCTTGGAAAAGAGGAAGGATCGTCATCTATGAAACTTGAAAGAAGAAAGAAGTGAGTAGGTTGTAGATGTTTTAAGGAAGGAGGTGTTATATGAAAAAGCTAAAAATGGCCTTTGTATATTGGCCGCTAGATTGTTCATTTCTTCATAGCAGAATGAGACCCATTAGCTCAAAAGCCTGCTGGTGCTAAACTGGAATTTTTATACATCTCATTGTTTTAAACATAGCCAAATAAGAAGGTTTTTAGCCATCTCCACTCTGCCTGCTTTGCCCCCTTTTGAAACTGTGCCCACCACCTGCTAGCCATAGACAACATAAAATCTGGGACTATAAAGACCCCAAGCTGCTGCTACCCTTCAGAGCTCTCTGGCCCAGAGATTCTCTCTCATACATAGACATGTAACCCCCTTCCCTCTGGATGGTGGCTCACATGCCCCCATAGCCTCTGGAGAGTCTCAGGCTGTGAGAGACTTTTCAACATCCTCACACGTCAGTCTCACAAATCAAGCTCATCTGTGCTACTGTGATTTCTCTGTCATATCTTTAAAAAAAAAAATCAGCCCCTAATGCCTCAAACCCTCTACAGGAAAACAACCAACAGGGTATTCCTTATAGCTACACTTATCTGTTTCACAGAAGCAGGTATATTTGCAAAAAGAGAGAAGCTGAAGGGTTTGAGAAGGGTGATAAAAGATTTAGAACAGCTCTGCTGTGGGGAATGAGATGAGAAGGCGCTAATTACAGGTATTTCAAAGACTGATCAACTGATAATGGAAGGATTATTTTAGTATAATCCACATGATTTTGTTCTTTTTTGATTGTTTGTTTGTTTCTCTTGTTCTGTTCGGTTGCCTTAGTGACAAATAAAAGATGGGAATTTGTGTCGATGCAATGTTTGGTATTTGTGTGAATGGTGAAATGACAGAAGAGGAAATCAAGATGTTGAAAGTGTAACTAAAAATCTATAGTGAATGTCTACGAGATCTAGTCTATAGAAAAGCAAGTGAAGTGGAGAAAAAGGAAGAAAAATTTCTAGAGCAGGGCTGTCCCATAGAACTTTCTGTAAGGATGGAAATATTCTATAATCTAGGTGTTCAATTGGGTATTCACTAGCTACATGTGGCTATTAAACACTTGAAATGTCGCTGGGGTAACAGAGGAAATGAAATTTTTTTCATTGTGGTAAAAAACATATAAAATTTACCATCTTTACATTTTTTTGTTCAGTAACGTTAGGTATATTTACATTGTTGTGAAACTGATCTCCTGAACCTGTTCATCTTGCAGAACTGAAACTCTATACTTAGTAAATAATAATCTTCTTTTGTCCCTTCCCCCAAAACCCTAGTGACCACCATTCTACTTTCTGTATCTATGAATTTGACTACTTTAGATACTTCATATAAATGGAATCATACAATATTTGTCCTTTTGTGACTAACTTATTTCACTAAGCATCATGTCCTTAAGGTTCATCCATGTTGCTGTATGTGACAGAATTTCCTTCCTTTTCAAGTCTTCATGGTATTCCATTGTGTGTGTATGTCATTTTGTTTATCTATTCACCTGTCAAGGGGCATTTGGGGTGCTTCCACCTCTTGGTTATCGTAAATACTGCTACTGTGAACATGTGTGTGAAAATATTTCTTCGAGATCTTGCTTTCAATTCTTTTGGATATATATCCAGAAGTGGTATTGCTGGATTACATAGTAATTCTATTTTTCATTTACTTATTTTTACTGCTATTTTAATTTTTAATTGTTTTTACTGTTTACCATAAAGGCTGCATCCTTTTACAGTCCCATCAACAGTGTACAAGGCTACCAATTTCTCCACATCCCTGCCAAAATTTGTTATTTTTTTATAGTAGGCATACTAATGGATGTGAAGTGACATCTCACTGTGGTTTTGATTTATATTTCTCTCATGACTAGTGATGTTGAGCATCTTTTCAAATGTTTGTTGGCCATGTCTATATCATCTTTGAAGAAATGTCTGTTCAAGTCTATTCCCATTTTTCAATTCGGTTACTTGACTTTTTGTTACTGAGTTGTAGTTCTTTATACCTTCTGGATATTAATCCCTTATTAAATCTGTGATTTGCAAATATTTTCTCCCATTCCATAGGTTTCCTATTCACCATTGATTATGTCTTTTGATGAACAACAAAGTTTGATATAGTAATGTTTGTCTATTTTTGCCTGTGCTTTTGATTTTCAGGAAATCATTGCCAAATCAAATGTCACGAAGTTTTGCCCTTTGTTTTCTTCTGGAAGTTTTATAGTATTGGGTTCTTACATTTAGGTATTTAATCCATTTAGAGTTGATTTTTGTATACAGTGTAAGATGAGAATCCAATTTCATTTTTTGGCATGCGGATATCCAGTTTACCCAGCAAAATTTGGTGAAGATATTATCTTTTCCCCATTGAGTGGTCTTGACACCCTTGTCAAAGATCATTTGACTGTATACTCAAGATTATATTTCAACTCCTTCTATTTTATTCCAGTGGTCTATGTGTCTGTCTTTATGCCAGTGCCAGAGTTTTGATTACTGTAACTTTGGAATATGCTTTGAAATCAGAAAATATGTGTCTTCCAAATTTGTTATTTTTTCAAAATTGTTTTAGCTATTTAGGGTCCTTGAGTTTCCATATGAATTTTAGGATGATTTTTTTTCTATTTCTGCCAAAATGTAATTGGAATTTTGATAGAGATTGCATTGAATCTATAAATTATTCTAAGTAGTATTGACATTTTAGCAATGTTAATTCTTCCAATAAATGAACATGGATGTCTTTCATTTATTTGTGTCCTCCTTAATTTCTTTCAGAAGTGTTTTGTAATTTTCAGTATTCAAGTCTTTCACCTCCTCGGTTGGGTTTCCTTCTAAGTATTTTATTATTTTGATGCTCTTGTGAACGGAATTTTTTTTCTTAATTTCTTTTTCTGTTCATTGTTGGTGTATAGAAACACTACTATTATTGCATGTGATTATGTACTCTTCAACTTTGCTGAATTTGTTCATTATTTCTGATAGTTTTTTGTGGAATCTTTAGGATTTTCTACATATAAGATCATATTGCCTATGAATAGAGATAAGTTTACTTATTCCTTTGCAATTTGAATGCCTTTGATTTCCTTTTCTTGCCTACTTGCTCTGACTGGGAATTCCAGTATTATCTTGAATAGTATGAATGAATAGTATGAGAATGGACATCTTTGTCTTGTTACTGATCATAGGGGAGAAGCTTTCAGTCTTTCATCATAGCTGTGGGTTGAGGAACTGAATTTTAATTGAATTTAGTTTCAACTGATCAAATTATAATTTAAATAGCATCACACAGCTAGTGGCTACTATTTGGGGCAGCACAGTTCTAGAAGGTCCAGAAGTGAATAAATGTTGGACTTGTGCACAGATGTTAGTTTAATATTTTAAAATCGGAATTCATTTATAGGACACATTTTCAAGTAAGATAGCTTACAGTCTTGATAATGTGAGGAATATAAATATCGTTTGGCAAATCTGAACTAGCTTTACTTAAATTGAGTTAATAGGATTATGAAGTAACAAAACAAAGGCCTATTCACAATCATACAAGGAATTATTAAAGTTTTGTCAACGACAGATAACTCTGAGATCAATTTTCTCCTATGCTTTGGAAGGCAGTAAGTCAATTCTGATATAGGTGAGAAGTGATGACATTACATACCACTGTTTCTTAGGTAATATGGAAATCTATTAATAGTTATAGAGTCCTTTAAGCTATGAGGAAGCAATGAGTTGCTGAAAGTAATTTATATCAGTTTTTGATGCAAAAAAAAGGGCAGGAAGTAAACCATGGAGAAAATTGAGATTTACATTCCTAACAGCTGTAACACAATATATAACTCTGTATTTTTGTATATCATCTCTCCTAAACTCTTGCATATTTATCCCAAAGAATTTCTGTTTGGTAACTGTTGGTTTTTTCAAGCTAGTACTTCTAATTTCTTCTAACAGATCAAGTCAGTATCCATTGAGCTTAAAAATAATTACATTACATTCCACTTTGGTTTTGTTGTTTCAATCTATGTTTTTTGGGTTGTAGTCACAATGAAGGCAAAAGCAGGCAAAGATGACAATCAGGTTCTCAATGAATGCCTGATAAGTTTTGATGTATCTAAATTTCTACAGTCTCCAGTATGGATTTTCATTCTATTAAAATGAAACCTTGCATTCTATCTGTTTGCAAATTCCAAAGGAAACTCACTGAAACCTACACACTCGGAATATATACCAGTCTTTTTTTTGTGCCTTTTAGTGATTAGAAAAAGACAGGCTCACAGGGAACCATATTATGTTTTGCTTTCTTTTCTATATTAGGCTACATAAATGCAACTTCTTTATTTCCATGTTATCTCTATGGTAACTTAGTAAAATTGTTATTTTTAAAATCAGTTAGATAATATTTTGTTCAACATATGGTACTTCTTGGTTGTTTTACCCCCTGAGGAAAAAGAAAAGTGTATTTTATTAGGCTAATCTTTGATATGACTTGGAAAGTTTCTGAAGTTGCTGACTATTGGCATTCTAGTTCT
Source organism: Equus quagga (assembly GCF_021613505.1). Taxonomy (NCBI): domain Eukaryota; kingdom Metazoa; phylum Chordata; class Mammalia; order Perissodactyla; family Equidae; genus Equus; species Equus quagga. The sequence continues at coordinate 42,963,998 of NC_060275.1, read as the reverse complement.
CTAAACTTAGTATGCCACCCTATTTGGAAATTTTGATTTTCTGTTATCTCTGGGGTTTCACTTGTTTTCATTTAGTCAATTTATAACAATAATGTTGCAGATACGTTGGTGTCCATTATCATTTTTGTAAAGGAAAAATTTCTAGAACGTGTGGCACATTTTAGTAGCATTAAGGACTAAGATGTATGAGTCAGAAAGAGTTTCTGTATGAAATTTAAGACGTTATATGCTTTTGGCTTATTCCCTAATGATTTAAGCATATTAAATATACATTCTCTCTTATTGGTAATATTGTCCAGGAATCACAGGAAGGATTATATCCTATAAATGCAAAAGGGGGTGCTTAAACTGTTAACATTTCACATTTTAATGCATAGAGGAACATTTAGGTAAGTTCAGAATTTTAACTATAGCATTTTCATAGGTTATAAAAATAAGGCAGAGTCAAAGAGAAAATTTTGAACAAAAACATAAATAAATAATACCAAGTTAAGTGACTTCTCAAACCCTAAATCCTTTGTTTAAAAGTAAGTTTCTTTAGGCTCAGAAAACAAATAAGATCTATACCATTTCTATAACTTTCTCTCTCAGGTGAATCCTTCACATCACAGTAACTTCTTATAATGCACACTGAGATGTAAAATGTATATTTTCTCAAGGTATCTTTACTAGATTCTTATTTACAAATTGATATATTTTGGAGCTGGAAATGACCCTGAATATTATGTTGTCTTGAATTCCAAAATACTGATGTTCGATAAGGTCAACTATATTTCTTTCTTTTTTTTTTATTTTAAAAGATTGGCACCTGAACTAAAAACTGTTGCCAATCTTCTTCTTTTGTTTTCTTTCTTTCTGCTTTTTCTCCCCAAATCGCCCCCAGTACATAGTTGTATGTTCTACTTGTGGGTCCTTCCAGTTGTGGCACGTGGGATGCAGCCTCAGCATGGCCCAATGAGTGGCGCCGTGTCTGCCCCCAGGATCCAAACCAGCGAAACCCTGGACCACCGCAGCTGAGTGTGCGAACTTAACCAGTCGGCCGCTAAACTATATTTCTAAGATGAAAAATTCTGAAAGACAGAATTTCATGGCACAGCCAGAGCTCTTAAGTTAGACTCTCATTCGCAGTCTACTGTAATTGCTGCATGTCGTCTCCCCGGCGCCGGCCCCCGTCACTGGATGAAGACATTCTATTGATAACTGAGCCTTTGTCTCAGTTTCTTTCCAAGTCAGAATAAACTAGAGGTTTACATGTAAGAGAGAATCTATCAAGTAGTTTATAAATAGTTGAGAATTAAGATTAATCATTTATTTTCCTTCAAAATTAAAACAAAAGTAGCACAGAAACACAGTGATAATAAATTAAGATTTAAAATATATATTCATAGAGGAAATTTCCAAAATCTGATAAGGAAAATTTGCTTCAATCTTAGATTCATTTATAGCCACAGAATAGAAATCTCTAATAATAAACATCATGGACCCTAATCCTCTGTAATTCTGCCCATATTTCTGAGTCCTAAAAGGTCTCATGGTTTCTTCTTCTCTCTTCCCTTCACCTAGTGATGAAGTCTCATATTTAGCATCATTTTCAAACTTAATTTGTGTGCTCGTTTATTGCTTCTGCTAGATATTTAATGAATATCTTTGAAAAGACAAGCTCTGAAACCATTCTGATTCTCACAGCTCAATTCCTTGTCATTTATCATACTTAATTTTAGTCCTTTAACCAGTTTTTAAATATACAACAAAGGTATATAAGTAAACTTTATTTTTTACTGAAAATTGGAAGGGGCCTATTAATATAACCCACATATTTTTTAGGTTATATGTTTCTTCTTAATTTTGTTTCCTGAAAACTAAGGGAACTGAAGACAGAGGTATAAAGCCAAGAGGTTAGTGGAGCATAAGGATTTGAGGGGCAAACATGATAAGTAATAAAATCACGGATTAGTAACTTTAGAGAAATATAAGACAGAATGAGAAATCTGCTACTAAAATTTGTAACCAAGACAACTGGAATACATATTGTTTTCCCTGTTCATTTAACCCCTATCAATGTCCCTAATCATTCACTTCTCTTCCTTTGATACCCGATGACTCTTAAGCATAATGTTTAAAAATGCAAATTCTGGGTCCTATTTTGCCGAGGGGCAAATCCCAGCTCTGTCATTTACTAGCTGTGTAATCTTGGGCAAAATTATTTGTGCCTCAGTTTCTTGATCTGTTAAATGGGAAGGACGTTAAATGAAGATGTCTTCTAGAAAAGTTCCTGACATGTTGAAACACTCTTTTAAATTTTATTGTTGTTATTGTGGTAATTTGTTTTATATTTATTTTATCTTCTTTGATATGATGGCCTCTTTGAGCAGAGATTATTTCCTGATAAAAACAACACAGCCAGGTATCCTGATCATCAGCAATTTAGAGAGGGCACAGGCAGTTTCCTGCTAATGATTTCACTAATTGTCCACTGAATTTATAACACATTTTGTCAATAAGCCAATAAAAGATCAGCAAAATAGATATTTAAGCAGATGAGCAGTCATCTTAACTAGGAGGTTACTTTCATTTTTCAGTTTGATTCTTAGCTTTGTGATTTATCAAATGGCTAAAGGTGGTTTTCCAAAGTGTTTAATAATAATTATTTCTGATTTTTTAACAAACTCTTGACTGAAATTTCTCTTTTCTTCTTAGAAGAACTACTTTTACTTGAGTTTTTTCAATAAAATCTTATACGCATACATAGGTAAAGCATCCACTGAAGTTTCCATTAACTTTTACAAAAAGACTCTAATAGGAGCATCTAATATTAAAAGCATAATCCTTCCCAGTATTATAAATTGCCCTTTCTATCTTGGAAATACTTATAGGGCCTTCTTCTTGGCTTATAAGTGGAGGTGAAAGGTGTAGTTTCACAAAATATTTTGTCAAATCCTACATTATGGATGAGAAATTCAAAGAGATGGTTATTCAAATATTCTAATATGGATATAAATATTCAGAAATATGTATTAGAATATATATATGTAATCAGAAAGCCCTAAGCATATAGAAACATGAAATATTTTCTCAACAGTCCCACAACTGGATCCATTGTTATAGAAATGTGGCGAGTCATAAAGAATGAATTGTATCAGTGGACAAAATATGACCAGAACAGATACTAGTGGTTTCTGAGATTTGCTGGCTTGTGAAACAGTTTTTCACTCAAGTAGAACTGATTCATATTGAATTCCATGAGCATTTGAGCAAGTACTTGGTTTGAATAGTTTAGGAAGTCCTTTTTAAATTGCTTGAAACAGTTGTTGAGAAACAACAAATGTGTTCTACAAGTATGATGAGCTAAACAATACAATGAAATACTTGACCAGTCAGTTCTGCAGAGCATAAATCTTATGATTAAAAATCTAAGCTGAGGGGCTGGCCCTGTGGCCGAGTGGTTAAGTTCGCGCACTCTGCTTCAGTGGCCCGGGGTTTCACTGGTTCAGGTCCTGGGTGCAGACATGGAACCACTCATTAGGCCATGCTGAGGCGGTGTCCCACATAGCAGAGCCAGAAGGACCTACAGCTAGAATATACAGCTATGTACTGGGGGGCTGTGGGGAGAAGAAGAAAAAATAAGGAGAAAAAAAAAAGAACATTGGCAACAGATGTTAGCTCAGGTGCCAATCTTTAAAAAGAAAAATCTAAGCCAAAATATTGATATAATTATTTTCCATAAGGAGTGAGGCTAAAGGATAAAATAGCTTTATGCTTTGCTTTTTTGCACATTAGTATATATATGAAAAAATAAAACTAAAGCTTATAAATGAATGAACACTAAAAGATAAACAAATAAGAAAAAGACCTGAATTTAGGACAATTGGAAGAAAGCTCCCTAAAATACATTTACAGAAACACCAATAAACTACAAAATAGCTTTTGGAGATGTACAGATGAAAATGTTATAGATTTATCTTTGAGGAATCATGTGTCTCTCTATGCATTGATTTTTTTTTTTTTTTTTTTTGTGAGGAAGATTCACCCTCAGCTAACATCTGTGCCAGTCTTCCTCTATTTTGTATGTGGGATGCCTCCACAGCATGGCTGATGAGTGGAGTAGGTCTGTGCCCGGGATGTCACCCTGGGCCACCAAAGCAGAGCACGTGAAACTTTAACTACTCGGCCACCAGGCCAGCCCCCTCCATGCCTTGATTTTTGCAAACAGATGAATGAATCGTATTTGTGTTTATGTTATCATGTCTATTCACAAAAATTGAATAGGGATTCCTAAATGACATTCATAAGAGGAGTTCCTGAGGGCAACATCAATTATTCTTTTTGTCCATGATATTTTTATTCTCAAAATAATCCTGACAAATTCCTTTTGTAGCATTTGATTCCTCTGTCTGATCATGAACAAAAGCGTTTATGGAAATAGGAAACTCAAGAGAGACCTTACTAACAGCTGGAGAGAAGCCAGGTTATTTCAGTAATTTTCTCTGTAAAACTCTGATGAGCAAGGGAATTGGAAACATGTTACATTTCACCATTTATTATTGCTTGTCCAAGTACAGTTATGAGAAAAAATATGTTATTGCTTTTTCTTATATTTGTATACATTTTATATTCATAACTTGCTACGGAAAGTTTAGGCATTTTTTGTCGTTTGAAACAAATAGGGGCAATCACCTATGACCTTTATTAGTATTAATGTTTAATGAGAATTTCTATATAGGTACTATGTAAAAATTTATATTTTTAAGTTCCTCTGTTACTGGCCTCCAGAAAATGAATTGCATGTTCTCAGGCAAATAAAAAAAGACTGTTGTGGAGCTAATAGTTATTAATTCAATGGTGAACTATTATTAATATTCAGGCAATTTTATCATAACTTTAGAGTGGTTTCTGATCTGAACCTCAGTGGAATCATCATCATCTTTCCACTCATGGACACATTACTAACTCTATTAACGTTAAGAGAAAAGAAAAGCTTTGCTTGAGTAGCTGAAGACTTAATTCCAGTATCTGATTGAACTCTCCGAGTGGAAAACGTGAATCTGAGTGTGCAACTTAAGTTTTGTGCAGTTCAAGTAACGAAAAGCCCTAGGCCTGACACTAATCTTTTGAATTTATGGATTTCTTTCTTGGCAGCATAAACTCCTTGGCTTGCTTTGCTCTGGTTGTAAAATAAGCTGCTGCTCAAATCCTAGCAGGAGACTGGCCCAGGAAAGCGTTTTACTGCTGAAACAAAGATGATCACCAAACGCTAAATTTCCTATGAAAATTAAAATGATTAAAAACAAATTATTTGGCCACTACTTATATTATGCCTTCATAGTGATCCTTACTTCTATCATAGCATCTTTAATAACTACGTCTATCTCTGCGGTTTGGAAGAGACTCTATTTATTTGTATATCTCCAGCACTTTGGACAGTGCTTGTGTGTAGAAACGCCATAATGTTTGTTGAAGCATGAGCTGAATTTAGCTGCGTATGAACCTGGGTCAATCAATAAAACACAGCATATGGACAGGATGGCCAAAGATGGATATCTGTCAAATATTTTTGTGTTTCCATATTTTACAACTTTTTAATAATTTTTTAAGTTAAATGTGGCCATAGAAACAATCAAGTAATTCAATGAGATCACATTATAATATCCTATAATTTAAACCAAGAAGTATTTAAAAAGACAAACATTTCCAGCTTCCATATTCAAAATACAGAATAATTATTTGATAAACTCACAATGTGTCAAACTGACCCTGGCCAAACACAGATCTTTGCCTACACGGATATACTTAGGTTCACTACCAAACTAGCAAAATAATGCAAACCTAAGGTAAGACCTATGTAGCTCCTTGAATTCACCCTTGTTTTCCAGAGAAAAGAAGCAAGCCAGGTCAAAAGAGCCAAGAAACAGAGGATTTTGATCCTTATACCATTAGGGTGTGGTGGAGACAGATCAGAATTCAGGGATCTTTCTACTACTGGAGTTACATACAGATTCTTATTTCCTATTTCTTACTGTATTGTCATGACTGAAAGTGGCCTACCTATCACCTAAGATGCCAATTCACTTTGATAATCTTACGCCTTGCCCTGAAACAAACTAATCGCTTTTCTTTTGGCTCTAAGAAGTATGCACTTGCCCTATAGCAAGTCTATAGATTAAAAGTGAATTTTATCTGGAAAAGTGATCTTTCACTTGAGTTCCTTTTGTCCAAAGATTAGATTTCAAGGCACAGTATCCCTTTTTGATTCCTGAGAAATTCGCTAGAGTGCTACTCCATCATTTGATAAGAGATGATACTTGATCACTGGAAATTTTGAAATATTTCCCATTCCTGTCCTTTGTGAATTTTCGTAAAGACATGATTTTTTTTTTTTAAGATAGAGAGGCCATTAACAAACATAGTGACAGATATGAATATTTTAGCTTTTATAAAATTTTAAGAAAATTTGTCACATTAAGATTTATCCATAAAAGAAATCTCGTAAGAATGAAGAATTTGTTCTTTTGAACTGAATTAAAATATCCCTTAACCAACTGTGGATTGATTGCCTGTAGATTGTCTTTATTCTCCCTATTTAAAACATCTCTCTTCACCTTCAACATCTCCTCTACACTTGGGGTCACTCTTGTCCACTCAAACCACTTGGCTCTTACTCTGACATTCCTACTAGTCTGACCTCTAATTTCACATGTTGCCCAAGAAGTATATTAATGGTAGGACCTCTGATTCCCTACCAGCCAGTTCTACCAACCAAGGATACATCCAATCTTATATTTTATCCTTTTCAGTCAGGGTTATGAGCTTTTCCTGTAACAAGGAAGACAAAAAAAGTAGGCTCTTTAAGAAAAAGCGTTATGAGTTCTCTGCTATGTTTGCTGGGTTAATAGTAATGATGACAAACAGGCCTGCAAAGTAAGTATTTAGGGATAAGAAACTAGGAATCAGAGAGGTCAATTAGAGATATAGGTGACCAAGTCCTTTACATGGAGATTGAAGCCATGATAATTTTTTTTTAAAGATTTTACTTTTTCTTTTTCTCCCCAAAGTCCCCTGGTAATAGTTGTGGGCCAGACCCCATGATAATTTTTTAAAAATAATATTTATAATCACTACAGGCTAAATTTACATATAATCAATCTTGATAAAGGATGAATTCTATTAACATAAGTTGAAAAATGTAGTAAACATTGAGTCAGCAACCAAATAACAAAAATAAATAGGTTTAAACTATTTCAAAACACTATGATATATGAAGTAAAATAATTTTTGGTAATCATTTTATTGTAATTTTATAGATCTTGAGTGTCTTTAAATTATAAAATTATTTGTTCCCCTAATTCTACTTCGAAATGAATGGTGAATTGGAAAGAAAATTATATTTCCATTTTTAAGCACTAGGTTCTGCCCCTGATTTTGCCATTCAAAAAATATATTTATTCATTTGTTTATTCACATCAATAACAATTTGATGATCACCTAATATACATCATGCAGCAAACTGTTTACACATCTAGGCTCATTTCCTCATCTTTAAAAAGCAAAATTTTTCATACAGCAGTTGATATGACTATGTGACATGTCATGTGATAACAACCATCATATTACCTGACAAATAGTAATTTATTTACTCCACTTACTTAATTTTAATATAATTTATAGCCATTATTTAACTTACTGTCTTCCATCCTTATGCCAAATATCATGTTGTTTCTTGTTCTTCCACCTCCTATTTGTTAATCAACCAAACATAAAATTTTCAGGTGGTGCTCAGTGCATGCAACCATTGCCAGAAGCTCAGAGGCTGTCAATTTGATAGTTGTTGTTTTTGGATCAGTGTGAGTCTGGCACTTCAAAGGACCTTTCCCAGCCAACCCATCTTGGCTCACTGGGCAAAGTAAACTCCCAGGCCAATAAGAGAGACCTGCTGAGTAAAATAAATCACTTGAAATGGCACAAAGGCAAGAGTTCTTTTTCATTCTTCAGTCCAAAAATGTGTTGCTCTTCTTCCACCAAATACATACACTATCTTGGGACCATAGGTGACAGAAAGATCTTTAAAGGCTACAGTGGAAGAATAAACAACCACCCATTTCCTTAAGTGAGAATATAATGTCAAATAAAGAGGCTAAAAATAAAGATTAAAAAGGGGGAAAAAAGACGCAGCATCATATTTTAATCCTAAGGATAATCTTTCTAATTTAATTCAGATTCCATTTCTATGAATCTAGGTATGAATAAGCATTTACTCTATCAGATCTTGTTCCTTGAAATACATTCAGTAATATGCTTCAGAAAGATAAATATTTATAAACCATATTTTCCCCTTACATGTAAATGGAGAACCCCATTGCTTTGACGTAAAATCATTTCATATTTTTGTCTATTCTGAATGTGACTGGGCAATAAATGTGTAAAGATGTGTTTCTTCAAAAGTTTGTTTGATTTTAGCATCCCTGATTTCTTTTCTGAAATTTCACTCACATGCAAAGAAATCCATGTTTCTGAAAGGGTAGAAAATCTTTGTTAAAATAGTTAAGTGTGGTTTCCTTAAAGATTTTCCCCTGTCCTAAAAGATCAAGAGCTATATCCAAAACACTAAAGTGGATGCAACTTAATTCCTGGGACAGGCTTATGTTTAGAACATATGCTCATTAACTCTATGTTGAACTGAATTTATTATTTTCAAATTAATGAATAAATTTCCTTTGAATTCTATCCATTTTGCATATAATTGAAAAAATTTGCCAGCCTTCCACACTGATCAAATGAAAGTAACAACTGTCTATGTGATTGCTCCTACAGTAAAAAAGCCCAACATTTTGAAGCTGAAAATTCTCCTCCACAATAGCTCTAAGATTTTGTACAAGCCAAGCCCCCTGAACCCCAATTTTTTCATTTGTGTAATTGCAATGATGATATCTTTTCCATTCTTCATCACAATTGTTATGGTTATTAGCTTGGATGGGATTTTGAGCCATTGGAATAAACTTTGACACAAGGATAATATAAGTCTATTGGAAAACTGTTGTAAAATTCCCTTTTTTCTTCTCCAGTAGTTCATTTTCTCAGCACAGGTGTTGTTTTTTCACCTCTTACTCATTATCATGACCTCTTTTGGAACCTCTCCAAGACATCTACATGTGTTTTGAATACTTTGGAAAAGTGGACGTAATGCTATCCTAAAATAGACAGGAAAATTTGACTTTTCTATATAAGAAGAAGATTACCTCAGCATAGTATTCTTCGTAGTGCCATTAGCGTTTTTTAATGTCATAATATCATATCAAAGAAAACATAATTTTTAAACAGTGCTGTACTACAATCTGTATCATTTTATTCTTCCATTGTAGTGTTAATTCTATACTTATTTACATTATGGGCACAACACCAAAATGCTGTTTTTTCAAGAAGAAGGAGCTCACAACTGTACAATTTTGGGGAGACTCATTAATTTTTATAAGAAGGTTTGTATATCAAAGCCTAAATTCTGAGGGTAGAAATTAAAAGCAACAATGAACGTCATTGTTGTGATGATCATAATGTGGGATAACAAATAAGCATAATTGCAAGAATAGCTCATGTGTTATATAGTGGTCCAAATGGATAGATTGTGATGCCATTCTATGAAATAGGAAATATATAAAGAGGACCAGTTCTGGTAGGATGAATGTGAGTTCAGACTTAGATATACTGAATATGAGGTATGTTTGTGGCATCAGAAAGATGCTGTCAATTAGACTGAAAGAACCGAAACCATGGAGCTCAGATATCTGACCTAGACATTAAGTATCATCTGCAGTTAGAGGGAGCCAATTGAAGTCAGGCTTGTGAATGAAGTCCCCCAGAGGAAAGAGGGTCAAGCGAGAAAAGAAGAGGACCTGAGATCAAGTCTTTAGGAAATCCTGACATATGAAAGACAGATGTGAGAGAATGAGCCAGCTAAGGAGGTAGAAAGAAATAACAAGAGTAGCTAAGCAAAAGTCAAGAGTGTATTCTGTTTCGGTAGTTTTAAAAAATGAACAAGAAGGAGAGTGACAAACAAGGAGGTATGCATTTTAGACGTTAAATACAAATGGACAAGTGCCCTGTTGTGAATGCAATCAAACATTTACATTTAATTCAAACAGTAGACTAATTCCTGTGTCCAAACCACTATGTGCTAGGGGCTTCAGAGATGCAAGGTACATTTTAAATGAGTGATCAGGGGAAAATTCTGGAATCGCTGAGCAAAGAGCTCAATAAAACTGCTCCTTAAAAAGCAATGATAGGGGCAGGCCCCGTGGCCGAGCCGTTAAGTTCGTGCGCTCCGCTGCAGGCGGCCCAGTGTTTCATTGGTTTGAATCCTGGGCATGGACATGGCACTGGTCATCAAGCCACGCTGAGGCAGCGTCCCACATGCCACAACTAGAAGGATCCACAACGAAGAATATACAACTATGTACTGGGGGGCTTTGGGGAGAAAAAGGAAAAAATAAAATCTTAAAAAAAAAAGCAATGATAAAATTGGACAAATTGTCAAAAACAACTACTTTAGGATTCTGGAAATTGACCAAAGGCATACACAAATTGAGAAATGTTTATTCGAGAAGTCCTGAACCTCTCTAAGAATAGTGAGAATCTGTGGTGTTTTAGCCTGAGGAGGGTCTACCATTTCCCCCAATACAACTCCATTGCATGGAGGACAGGGCAGGCCATGAGGTTCTTCATCTTTGCTGCCAAAGTGTCTGATTTGATTTGTTATGGGAGCTTGAAAAAAATCCATGCCAGGACACACTATTGAAAACAATGGAGAAACAACTCTGGAACAATAGCAAACAATCTGAGATGGCCACATCATACCTAGTCTAATGCCATGATAGAGTCTAGAGTAAGCAACAGACCAGCAGACTAGCCATAAATTTAGCAGGAAGTTCTGAGGAACTAGACAGGCATTATGAGTCTTGATAAGTTTTCATGCAATAATGATGGTGTGGAACATTGTGCAATATGCAAGGCTCTTCACACTCAGGAAAGACCAGAGAAAGCCTTAGTTGTCTATTTGTCTCTGGCTGACTATGAGGGCTTCAGCATACAGAAATTAAAAGCTGGAGAAGAATTGTAAAATTATTGAACTTCGATTTTATTTCCAAACCATACACAGATCTAGCAACAAAGAGTAAAGCCTACTGACTCAATGATTTTAAGTATAACTGTTTACCAATCATTGACTGATCACTAAACTATGTTGACCTGAGAAAAGATGCTAGGCAGCCAGGCTTTATAATAAAAATGAAGGAAAAAAATAATAATAAAAATAAAAATTGAGCAGAGGCTTCAGTAGCCATTCATTCTGGGGGAGACATACTGTATTGAATTATCCCAAGCAAACAAACCAAACAAACAAAAGCAGGATTGATTAGAATCTAGGGTTGAAACAATATATTACCTATAATCTCAAATTTTCAAAAGAAAAATGAGACGCAAAGAAACAGGAAATTAAAATATATGCACTTGAAAAAAAACATTAGCTAGAAATATGACTAGTAAGGATTTAGCAAAGAAAGAATTCAAAAAATCTATTATAAATGTTTACAGAACCAAAGGAAATATATATATATATATGTATAAAATAAAGGTAAGTTTGTCAATATTGACTCATCAAATATAAAGTATCAATAAAGATAAATTATGTAAGAGAACAAAGTGAAAACTTTGGAGTTAGGTGAAATAATTGAAATAAAAATGTCACTAGAGGAATTTAAAGAGATGTGAGCTGACAGAAGAATAAATCAGTGAATGTTAAGACAGAGTAATAGAGATAATTCAAGCTATAGAACAGAAAGGAAAACTAAACAGAGCCTTAGAGACCTGGGATACTCCAACAAACATACCAACAACTGCACAATGGAATCCTGGAAAAACAAGTGAGAGAGGAAGGGCAGAAAATGTATTTCAAGTGAGAGTCGACCACTTCCCATATTTGATGAAAAATTAATCTGCAATATCCAAGAAACTTAATATATTCCCAGTAGAATAAACACAAAGATACCCACAACTAGATACATCATATTTAAAATTCTGAAAACCAAAGACAAAACCTTGAAAGTAGCACCTAGTTACTTCTACTGCACTTTTATGGTTGAAGCACTCATAAGCACAGTGTGGTTACTAAGCCATGGCTATTTTCTATAGAAAACCATTACATACTCAAATAGTTCAAGAAATTAGTTAAGATTCCTAGTGTGCCAAATTAAGATTCTAAAATATTATCAATAAATGACTTTTTATGGAAGTTCACTCTATTTAACATTTTCTACAAAAGGCACTCACCAATCATTCTACCACATATTTTGACTGACTCTCCTATTATTGGCCCTTGTCATAGCGTCTGCCTTTCTCAGTCTGTCACTTACTATGGTATTTAAAACAGCTGTAATTAGCTGTTAGCGCCTGGTAGACTAGATACTGGTGGTACTGGAGCAAATCTGAGGATCTAGAAATGCTTATGGACTGTGTTGCCTCAACCAAATTCAGAAAATAGATCTTACGTGGGAAGTAGTTAGCAGACGCATTCCACGACACAACATGGCAAGACAAGCTGTGAGAATTCTAGCTGACAGTGTCAGCTTGCAGGTCCCTGGTCTGCTATTGACTAGGCTTCAGGTTTTTACGTAAAGGCTTGGGGCTCCAAAAGTGAATCCTCCAGTGAAAAAGGCAGAAGCTACATGACTTTCTGTTACTTAGACTCAGAAGGCACATAGCGTCACTTCTGGTTTACTCTATTGCTTGAAACAGTCACAAGCCCACCCACATTCACGGGGAAGGGACATAGGCCCTTCTCAATGAGACTTGGATTGTCAAAGAATTAGCAGCCGTGTTTTAAAACCACCACAGCCTGCCCTCTGATTTCGATTTACTTACTTTCCTCCTATATGTAAAATACAAGTGTCTCCTCCCAACGCCCAGCACTCACTTTAAATTGCGTTCCCTTACAACATTGGGCTTAAGGTCAGGCCATGATCTTGTCATCTAAAGAGGTTCAGGTCCAGAAGACGTTCGTCGAGTACGATTTCTTTCAATATGAACATCTGTGAATTAAAGAGACGAGGCATTTATCCCTATGTTCCCAACAAACAATGGTGGGACAGACACAGGATAAGCATAATAGATGAGGCCAGACACAAACTGGGAAAGTGGGAGAGACAGTAGTTAATGCTCATTAACATTTCTGAAGTCAGCCAGGCACACATGCCACTTTCTTGATTAAGCTCAGTGCTGTTTCCTGAGGTTATGTTTTCAACGTGTCTGCTATTTTGGGGGGAAGAAAGGCTTAGAAAACCTGTAGACCCAAATTAGATATGCTTTTGTTTAGCAAAACAACTTAATGTATTTTTGAATAGACAACCTTAATTACTTGTGAAACTGACGAGGCTGTTGTAATATGAGGTGACAAAACACAGTTGTTTAAACAGGATGGAAATGTGTTTATCACATTACACTCTGAGCAGTGGTGCAGAACTAGCACTGTGGCTCGATAACAGTAAGGACCCGCCTTGTTCCACCTTCTTTAACTGCCGGCCATAGACTGCTGTTAGTCCCAGGAAAGACCAAAAATATTTACAAAAACACAACACTCACCTACATAATCAATAATAACCTTCCGTCAGACTTATGGAAGATGACTCACTGATGATATAAACTAAAGTTATGTTTTCAAATAGCATTTAGTTTTATGGAAAACTGACCCTATTAAGTTAAATGGACAAATAACATAAATTTGCATTCAGAATATGATCTTTTCCTAAACACACACATATACACACACCAACACATATATAAAAAAATTAAGCTAAAATTCACAGCTGTTATTTGTGGCCTAAGAAATTTCAGGGATTAACTTTTTTTGAAATAGAAAATACTGATTAAAAATACCGTGGATGCTCTACTTCCTAATTTTCCTGGCCCTTTAGGTATACATAGATACTGGTTTTAAGAGACATTATATCCTTTTGCTTAATTGATATTCTGGTAGTAATATTACTAATTAGAAAAAGTATTTTACAGTGGTGATTTCAAGTTAATCACGGGCCCTTTCTTCCCCAGATAGATTCCTGGAATGCTCTAATCACAGATGACTGGAAGCAAAGTCTCAGTCCTGGTCATGGACCTCCTTCACACCATTGCTTTCTTGCCCTCCTTGTTTGGTCACTACATTAGTGGGTTGAACAGTGACATGCAAAATTCATGTCCACACAGAGTCTCAGAATGTGACCTTATTTGTAAATAGGGTTTTTGCAGATGTAATTAGTTAAGATGACATCTTACTGGATTAGGATGGACCCTAAATCCAATGACTGCTGCCTTTATAAGAAGAGGAGAGGAAATATGGAGGCATACACACACCTGGTAGAAGGCCATGTGACAACAGAGGCAGGAATTGGAGCGATACAGCTACAAGTCAAGGCAAGGATTGTCTGGAGACACCAGAAGCTAGGAAGAGGCAGGGAAGGAGTCTTCCCTTGAACCTCTAGAGGTAGCGTGGCCCTGCTGATGCTTTAATTTCAAACATCTAGACACCAAAACTATGAGAGAACAAATTTCTATTGTTTTAAGCCACGTAGTTTGTGGCAATTTGTTATGGCAGCCCTAAGAAACTAGGATGATTACTTTCCACAGAAAGGAACATATTCTATTAAAATACCCTGAGATAAATAACAATATATAAGGTGTGTGTGTATATATATGTGTGTGTGCGTGTGTGTGTGTGTGTCTGTATACATATAACATATATATAGAATATTACTCTCATAATGTCTAAGAAAATAGAGATACAAAGGGGTCAGCCCTGTGGCCCAGTGGTTAAGTTCGCGCGCTCCACTTTGGCTGCCCATGGTTTCACTGGTTCAGATCCTGGGCGCGGACATGGCACTGCTCCTCAAGCCATGCTGAGGAGGCGTCCCAAATACAGAACTAGAAGGACCTACAACTAGAATATACAACTATGTCCTGGGCTGGTTTGGGGGAAGAAGAAAGGGAAAATAAAATGATTGGCAACAGATGTTAGCTCAGGGCCAACTTTAAAAAAAATAGAGATTCCTTAAAAAAAGGTTGATGTAATTGCTGATCAAAAAGATAATATTTAGGAAAGCGTTTTCTTATCAGTTGCTGTGCAAGTGTTAGTTAAACCTCTGTTTATGCATTTTAGCTTTGGATTCCATCTATAACATCAGTCAGGATGATTTAATTTTCCCCATCCACTTTCTAAAATCATCATTAGCAGAGAGATAACTTATTCCACATACTTTACACAATTCATCTCAATGAAGGATGAAACTTAAAAACTTGAACCCATAAATCAGGGGCAAAGCAGAAAACAGACCACCAACTCACATCTGAGAGTTCAATATAACTTTATCTTATCTCCATTGTTTCTGGGAATGCACAATTAATTACTAAATTAAGTAAATCCCAATCAATTTTGCATGCACACAATGCAAATAATTACAATTACAATTTGGATATGAGTACTACTTTGCACAAAACTTATGTTTGCTATCATTTATTTAATCATTGGTTCTTATTAGGAAAAACAGTAGGATATTTGAAGCCTAAATGATGTCTCTAACATGTTCTGAAACATAAAAGAAAACTAATAAATATTGAAATAGTACTATAAGTCAAGATAACAAGATTGAAGTAATAAATATTTATAGAATTTTAATTTAATGTACATAGCATCCCAGAACATGTAGTCAGAAAAAATAAGACAGCTAGTTCAGCCTCTATTTCCAATAAAATAGAAATAATACCTTCCTCGTGAGATTGCAATAGCATTAAATGAGATACCATAGGAGTTCCAGTCATTTGTTTGCAGATGCATTTCCTTCCTTTCATCTGTTCTGCTAATTATGTGGGGAGCTAACCCTACCCATCTTGTGTTTCTCAAGCTTCCATGACCCTTGGCTTCCAGCTTGGCTTGGCCAATGGCTGGTCCTGGTGGGAGACTGGAAGCTGAGCATCAGTTATAAAACAGGAAAAGTCCTCTGCTTCAGTCATGTCTCCTCAGTAGTTCCAGTTCCCACTGGGCAGCACCAAGTTCTGAGGATCCTGATCAAGGAAATTATGTTTAGGAAAGTGCCTTCAAAGTTCTAAATCCCTATGTAAAACATTTTTTTATATACCAAATGGATTTTAGCTTTAATTTCATTCATAATATAAGTTGGAAATATTTATCTCCCTCCTGACCCCACCTTCTGAAAACAATCATCACTAATGTGGCATTTTTCCAGGCCATTTATCATTCTAATTGCCTCCTATCTGTTAATGTTCTTTTTAGATCTAAATTATTATTAATAGAATTAAATCTAATACTTCAGAATTAATGTCAATACTTCAGCATCTCAATTAATTCTCAATGTGAGTAAAAATAGTGTCATTAACATTTAAGCCAATTTTTTACCCTCCTGCTTCATGATCTTATCCTATCCTGTTTCCACTTCCTGTTTCCATCTTTTGCTGTTTTTTCTCTTATTCTCCCACTTTCTTTCCTTGCCTGTAAACAAGAACTATTGCCATCTGCCCTGCCAACTTAACAGGTTTCTGTGAAGTCAAAATAAGCATCCACATCTAATAATGTTTTGTAAACTGTAAAGAATTATTCACATATTAGTGTATCATTTTGCACCTGCTCTTCTTTTTCCTTTCTCCATGCACACCACTGACTTTTTCCAAGGTTCATTATTAATGCATTTTATTTTGTCCTACAAAATATCGTAGACCACACATTAGTTTTATGTGGATGAATCTTGACTCTCTTTCTAATTCTGATATGGTTGGCACCTATCCACTCACAACTTTTACTTCAACTTTCTACCATCACCTCATTCTCATCAGATCCAAAAGCACAGTCATCGATATTGCTCAAAAATTGATTTATTGGCCTTTATTGACTGTCTTTGCTTTGCTCTGTGAATATTCTTTTTCTTTTGATCCCAAGGTCTAAAATATTGACATCACTTTTAACTTCATTTTTCCTACATCCTTTATTCTTACCTCCAAACACCCAGACTTGTTGATTCTTCTTTCATAATGTCTTTTGTTCTTTCTTCTTTATGCTACTTTTAGAGTTTTACTGTCACTGTTGTTGATTTCTCCTTTTAAGATTTATTTTAAGGACTTCTTGAATTTTTACAATTGTTTTGCATTTATATCAGTCAAGATCAGTTGGGATCACAATTGATATTAGTTAGTTCCATGTGAAAATTGAAAATGGGATAACAGGTGTGGGAGAGCTGAAAAGACAATAGAAAATGTTGACACAATCCAGGAACTGCAACAGCAGGAAGCTATCACCACCCTGTGGGCTGGAGGTAAAAGGGGATCAGAATTCAGTTCTGTTTTGTTAATATCGTAACTGAAAGTATTGAATGTAAATTTAGGCATCACTTTATAAGAAGGATATTAAAAGTTAAGAAAAGGGCTGTTGTGATAGCGAAATGCCTGAAAAATGTCAAGTGAATAATCTTCGAAAGAACTGTAATCATTTTGCCTAAAGAATAGGTAGAGTGATGGCAACAGGAAGGGTGTATCAATAGTTGTCTCGAAATAATACTTAAAGAATATTAATGGAAATATATATTGTGCTTTTTATTATACCTAACAGAGCTTGGGAGATTATCAGGTTGATTTTGGTCAATGTGAAGCCTGATTTAAAGTAATTAATGCTAGCAAAAAATACACTTTGCCTTGAAAATAATGAGTACACTATCACAAGCATGACTTAGAGTATTCACCCAAAGGTTGACTTTGAAGCTAAAGAAAAATCTTAGTCTTGTGAAAGAGTAAAACCAATATAACTTCATAAGTTCTTGCCAATTTTTAATGTTTAACATTAGATGAGGAAGAATATCAAATAAGTTCAAAACGGGTGGTTCAGATTTTCTCATCCTGCAGAAAATTAAAAATCAAGATGATCCCATTTTTTTGACAATGGTAGTTTCACCAGTGACTTTCATGAGTGCATTTACTTATGCATTTATGTGTTCAACACTAAGTTGGCAAATAAAGCCATTGGTATAGATCACCAAAGTAAGGAGAAAAATAAATCAGTAAAGAGAAGGAACATCAGTGTCAAATGAATTTTTTCAAGCTACAGAAGTAGCCAATTATGTTTACATGCTGTGGAGATAAAGCTTGCATTAAAGACAGAAATGAAGATTTTACTTTAACAGGATAATTAGATATAGAAATGATGCAAAGAGTGTAGATAGAGACCTAAGCATGCCAACCAAGAGAAAATCAATAAGGAAGAAAGATGTGGTTCCACTAGCAAGATTCAAGTCATGGTTCTTAAAAGGCGAAGAATAAACAAGGCAAAGAAGCCAAAGCTCTCCCTCTCATTTACCATAAAAAATATTTCAAAACTTCCATTTGGATCACTTCAGAGTGCTCCTGAGCTTTTCCACCTTATTTCACAACTTATTCTGGCACCTGTATTTCCCAGAGACACACTTGACCTTCCACCACAAGGATCTTCGTGGAAGAGGCATATTGGAGGCCGACTGGGGAGGACCAGATGTGTTTTGCTTTTTCTAGACAAATGAAGAAAGGGTGAAAAGATAGATAGATAGATAGATAGATAGATAGATAGATAGATAGATAGATAATAAATAGATATGTTAGGAAGAGGAGGGTAAAATTGACTTCAGCTTTCAGTGAACAGAGTTTTATTCCTGCAGATGGCAAAGGTAGATAAGATTTTGAGTTATAAGACAACAGGGCTTGTGGAACTAAGCCTTAGGAGAAGCTCAATATAGTTGAGTAAGAGGATTACTAAGCATCATTCAGGAAATGATTGAAGATAGAAAATGTAACATTGTAACAGGTCACAATTTCATGTCTTGCCATTTGCCCCTATTAAAACTTTCCATGTTTGTATAATAGGTAAAGAATGCAAATAAAATTGATATTCAAGGGACTGGCCTGTGGCCGAGTGGTTAAGTTTGCATTCTCTGCTTCAGCCACCCAGCATTTAGCCGGTTCGGATCCTGGGTGCGGACATGGCACCGCTTAGCAAAAGGCATGCTGTGGTAGGCGCCCCAAGTATAAAGTAGAGAAAGATGGGCATGGATGTTAGCTCAGGGCCAGTCTTTCTCAGCAAAAAGAGGAGGATTGGCAGTAGTTAGCTCAGGGCTAATCTTCCTTTAAAAAAAAATAAAAAGCACAATCAAGAATTTTATCAATAGGAAAACTATTTCTTCCCAGAATTTATTTTAGGAAAGAGCTGGGAATGAGTGAGTTTTGAGAGGTTTGGTTGAGGAAGGAATAGAGTAGGAAAGATATGCAATAGATGGGTTACAATTTGTAAAAGAAAGGACAATTTGTGTTAAATGAATTGTCAGTTCCAACACATAATAACATGTAAGCACACTCAAAAAAATTTTAATCAAATAAAAGCACAAGAACTTATGTCAAAGCAAATATGAAAATATTCTGGTTACTTCCTTCCCCCTTCAATTCAGTGAGCTTATTATAACCTAACTTAACAATAAACTCATAGATTGCTTTAAGTAAGAATTAGGTCTGACAGAACGTAGCAAGATTGATAAACACAAGGTGTGGGATATTCCCATCAACCCATGTAAATAAAAATTATTTTGGTAACTTGGTCGGCTCAGACTTTATCAGCCTCAGCAACATTCCCAACACACACACACACACACACATATATATATATATATATATATATATATATATATATATATATATATACACTAGACTCATTTAGGTTAATTAAATTTTATTTAAAAATATAATTGTCCAATAGTACATTTTGATGCCTTTTCTGTATGCTATGGGAAAAAAGACTCTAACATCAAAGATAAAAACATTAAAAATGGTATTAGTTGTTATATTGGTGTGGTTGGATTTGGAATTTAAAAGAATCTTCTTTATACTGTCTGTATCTTCAAACTGTTCCTTGAACATATATACTTCTTAGAAAAAATGAATATTTTAATGTGTGTATAATGTATGTATATATAACATATTCTGTGTGTGTGTGTGTGTTTGTGTATGTGTAACAGTAACGTTAATGATAGAAGGGATTGTATGTTGGAGAGTAGTTCAGTAAAACTTGTCAAAAAATGGCAAGAGTTCCTGTAGTTTTCATGTACAATGATGTGACCGCAATTGGATGTGACATGAAATCTAGTAAAAAGTAGGCTAATAGACAGAATAATGTAGGATGATTCAGCAACCCTTTAAACAAGTGTGAAGAAGCCAGAAGAAGATAAAGGTAAGAAGTTTACATTACCAGGAAGAGAATATCTATTCAGAATTTTCGAAGGCAAGCAGAAGACTATGATGATATTGATCAGATTGAAGCTAACCTGGTCAGTAGCTGGTGTAAAGTTGAAAAAGAGAATGAAAATGAAGACAGGAGAAAGTTAATCCATTCTAGGTTATCTATCATGAGCAAAAACATGGTAATTAGAAACAGAAGTTAAGGTAGGTAGAAAAAAATAATGAGAATCAGGTTCAGCAACAGTAAAAAACTGCATTTTCTTACATTTCTGATCTTTCTATAAAAATGGAGTAATTTTTAGTCTTATGGGAAATGATACATCTTTTATATTGATCTAGAATCATTGACACTTTATAGTTAGATTAATAATTGACTCTGGACAGTTGAATTAGAGGATGTGGCGTGTATTTTCTGTGTGTAAATGATACCTCTTTATATTCCAAAAGTCTGTGATTATCTAGAATCCTAGTCATACACAAAAAGTAAGAAGTTAAATGTTTTTAACTGACAATTGTTATGTCTTTCATGGACTGTTTTCTAAGAGTAGACTAGGTAGGGGGAAGCCCTTTTCAAAACTCATTAAAAGAAAAGCCTAAGTACAGTGACTTCCATTTAGAATATGAAGGCTAATTCCGAAGATCCAAAAGTGCCCTGTTGGAATTTATGTTGAAAATGTCACTCAATCTGTTATGAAACAATATGGTTGCCTGCATGAAGAAACACGTTCATGCCAAACTAGCTAGTAGGCAGATCATTAACAAGCAGTATAAACAGAGAAGGAAAAAGATGGATCCCTTAAGGAGATAAAGTATTTATGTATCTTGGCTCAGAAACTCACTTATGTTCAGCCCAACAGGTAGGCCCGTACAAAGATACCATCTGCCCAGTGAAGTAAGACAAATTTGGGATTTCAAATATTATAGACCACAACAATCCAAATTCACGTGAATATATAAAAACATCTTCTCTTACTAACTCTAAAGAGAGAAAGAGTGCTTTCCTTGGGTCAATTAGTTATGATGAATATAGACTCGTCCAGAATCAATAGGCTACTATAGCATGTTAGAACATGTGAGTGTAAGGGAGATTGCTGAATAAGAGATTAATTAAATATTCCCACCTTTTCACCCTAGCTGCCCAGTCCAGTTAGACCACAGTGCAGAGGATTAAGTTAATCATAGTCCTCAATTCTTGGCACACTATCATCATAAGCACCCACATGGGCCCTCTCTTGGCTATTAATTTGATTTTATTCCTATTAATTCTCCCATTCATCTCTCATCCTACTGACAACCATTTCGTTAGACTTCGTTTGTTCATGTAAAAGGTATTTGTTAACATATGGGTTATTAACACACGTTAAGGTAATTTGTTCATAAGTTCAATCTATGTTGTTAAATATTTGTCTAGCCAGTTACTTTTAACTTTATTGTATACTTTGATGTCAATCCTCTACATTTTGCCAGTAATGGATACGTAGATTCTTATCGTACTCTAAATCCTTACCACAAACATCATTGCAAGGAACATTCTTGTGCACAGCCCTTAGTAGATCTATGTGGGAAAAGAATAGGGGTGTGGGATGATGGAATTGCTTGACAGAGGATATGAGATTATTTTATCTTTAGTATGACTATTGCCATATTGCCTGTTAAAATGGCTGCAACCATTGACATTCCTGATAAGTATATGAATCACCATTCCCAGAGTCAAGTGGCATTATCCTGTTTTCTAATTTTTTTCCACTAAGTGTAAAGTGTGCATTCTTTCTCTCTGTTTTTGTCTCTGTCTCTCTCTCTCTTTTTCTATCAATTCACTGTTTTTCTGATTCCTAGTAGGTATTGTTGTCCCTTCATATGCCAGTTAGCCTGTGGTTTTACTCTTTAGTAAATCACCTAATTGCCAAATCTTACATTGAAGTTAAGACTGTCTTGGCAATATGAAGCTGTAATGACAATTTTAAGGGGAGATTTAAAATATGTGGATAGCAGAGAGAGCATCATTATTTAAAACAATGCAGAGCCAAAGAGGATGCATTGCCTAGTAGTTAAGAGTCCACGCTGCCAGAGTTGAGATCCCTATTCTATGCCTTAATAGTTATATTATTTTTGAACATAATGCCAGTGTTTTTCTATATGAAAAGTAGTCATTATATTAGTACCTACTATATGAAGTTCTTGGGAGATTAAATGAAATAATATACAGAAGAGACTAAAAACAAAGCCCAGTCCTCATGAGCCCTCAATAAAGAAGTGTTTTAAAGAATCATTTCCCTCAATTTTCCATTAATAATCTCAGATTCCTCTAATTTTGTACAGACAGTTTTACTTACAACATAATTTTATTAAGTAAATTAAGTATTAATGAGGGGACACAAATTGTGCTCAGATGAGCTCCAGATATTCACATCAGCTTCCTTTCACCATTTTGCTGTGTATGCGTTCTGTCTTTCTTTCATAGCTCAGATGGATAAAGCTCCCATCAGGATACAAACTGGGAAGCCAAAAACCTGTTCTCTCAGCATCCTCCCTGCATTTGTGAGATGCTCTGATTAGATGCTTTAAAAGGTTACCAGGACAACAGATGCTATCTTAAAAGTTAACTAAATAATGTACTCCAGAAAGGCAAACCATTCACCAGCCATTTGTAAATTCATGTGTCACATCCGCCTCTATCCCTGCTTCATTTATCTTCAGCTGTTTCTTTAATATGTAAGCAAAATCTTAGCCACAAAGGTTAATATCTCTCTTGTTCCTAATTAGATGAAACTTGCCACCTCTAGCTATGAATTTGGTTCAAATATCTCATGTCTTATGGTGCTTATAAATGAAATGTGTTCAGGGAAAACAAATATAGAATTATGGACCACCTTATAAAAATCTGTTTACACAATTTTGTGAGCAGCTGTTGAAATTCTAAAAAATATAATAGGGTACTTTTAATTAAGGTGAAGACTTTTTTCCTTCAGTGTTAGTAGCAAAAAAAAGAAGAATTGAATAAGTTTGTCAAAAAAACATATTTTTAAGGCCATAAACTTAAACCAAAGTGAAATATAATGTTGTCCCAATACAAGGGTTTTATTTTAGTTTTTGTTTCAGTAGAAGTACAATTTGTTAAATATTTAACATAGTCACTTTCAATTAATTACATGTTATTCCTATCATGAAAATTGAAATATTTCATCCTTACAAAAATGAGACAGAAACTAGAAATAGACTTTGTGAAATTATGTAAATTATGGTCTTGGACTGATGAAAACCCATGATTTAGTTGACAAGGAAATATCCTAATGACCATATGAATTTACCTTGCTAGATTTCAATATCTGATCATTTTGGCAGTGGTTTAAAAAATTGAATAACATTTTTTCGAAATATAATCCTGCAATTTAAATTACACCTTAGTTGTTCTGTAGCAAGGGATATTTTGAGACTGTATGTTTGGTTTTTCCCTTATTGATTTGTTGCTCCTCTGTAACCCCCCATTAATCACAGTTTCCCATTTCCTATATATTATTGATTTATATTCTGCCTTGTGTCTACTTAGATTTAGTGCTATGTGGAAATATAAGCATATGGATTTATGCATATATAAGCACAGACAAAATATAATTCAGCAAGATAACATATTTGAATTAGGTGATAAATAGAACAAATGAAAAATGGAGGAAGGAAGGTATGAGTGAATTTACTAGAAAAAAAATGTATGCAAGGCAGGGTGTTATAACATTGTAGGTAAGAACATAAATTTGGAGTTAGGCTAAATTAAGTTTGATCTCCTGCTTGCAAATTTGCCTGACTTAGAGAGATTACTTTAACTCTCTAAACTTGGAGTTCTCAAATGTAAATTGATACTTCAGTCCTTGCTACACAGGACTAGTGTAAAAGACAAATTACAAAATGCCCCAAAACACTTAAACAACTGCGTCTAGAGTATAGTAAACGTTCAACGAAGACTAAATATGATCATGATGATAATACCTTACACATTTCATAGAGGATTTGGCTTTAAGTTTTATTGCAACACACTTGAAAAATAGTTATGAGATTTTTTTCTTTTCATGAAATTAAATGCAACCATAAACCTGATGAAACACAACTCTATTCAATGAAACAATCAAACTTCTCGAATGCATTCTGACAAATTAAGTCTTTCTAATTTACAGACTGAATAATGCAGAGAGTCATAGTAGCTTATATAAAAGAATGGATAAGCTGATTTTTGTGTCTTTTCAAGATTTTTGGTAAATATCAAGTGGCCATATATTTTTGAGATTACAATTTTGTGGTGATTATTGAAACTATGTTATGATATCTTATAATGCCAAGGCAAAGGCTTTAGTGTTCATCAGAAAGAATCAAATAAGCCTAATGTCCTCTTAATTTTTACAAAAATGCCAATTTGTCTAAATTTAAAAATAAGCTATGAGACCTATATGTCCCAACCTCCCTCTCTCCTATCACTAAGTACTCATTAAGCAACCACCATCTTTCCTATTCTTCTCCTTGCCCTTCATTTTCATTTCCTTGGAGAGAAAAAAACAAACAAAACAAAAATATGTAAACAGAGCCTCACAGAGTTATAGAATGTTCTCAGAAGCATGAGTAAAGCCTATTAAACATCCTGGCCTCTTAAGTTCTATGAACCACCAAAATCCATATCAAAGAGGTTAACAAGTTTCGACTCAGTCAGCTCTTCCATGGGCCTCTGTGGTTGCTCTGAAATGGTATAAGTGGTTCACAGGTACCTGATATCAAATTGAAGCCATTTTCACTGCCAGAGAAAAAATCTCGGGGGCACTTGGAGAACTATTAAACTGCTTTGGCTGTTCTAGAGAAGAATGAGAGAAAAACAGTATTCTAGAAATCTGTTGGGAGTAATGCATTGTAGAAGAATTTGGAGTGGTAGTAGCAAAGTGTTCATGGCTTATACTAAATCTTTTATGAGGGCTATGACGTGGTTGGAAACCTTTGGCTCTTGTCAAGAGGAGGAATGGAATCCAAACATATTAATAAGGACTACACATTACTGAAAGCGGAGGTCAAGAGCATGCGTTCTGAGCTCTGCTGCCTGGGTTTGAACCACGATAGCCCATTCATTAGCTTTGAGACTTCAGTTACCTAAACTCTCTCCTAATCTTTCTCATCTGTAAAATGAGAGTCATAAAATGTTTAGTAAATGAATGTTTATTAAAATTTTATTTAAATTATTTGTTAAATGAATATATGCCAGGCACTGTGATATGTATTTTGATGTATTATCATATTTGATTATTCTAAAATCCTTGCTTAAGTAAGTATTCATTTCCCCTAATTCAAAGTGGAGAAATCTGAACTTTGGAGAAGTTTAGAAAATTGTCTAAGCTCGCAATAAACTAAGATTTAAACTCAGGTTATTTTGATTCTATGCCCAATACATTTGGTGGTCGTTGTTAAATCTGGAAAAGATATGCCTTGGAGTCTGATTTTTCTTAATTTAAGGGTAAGCATCCATCTTTTCTCCAACAATACACAGACATGGGCTGCTAATCTACATGGTCAAGGTACCCCAAATAAATGGGATCTGGAGGAGTCACAAAGGGCAGAGAGTAAGTGCACTTGTGCATGCATATAAAAGTGAATGTTATGACTTTCTTACTCTTGCAGGCACTTCACATCTCTTTGCTAATGCCTGCCTCAAGTGGTTGTAACATGGGAAATGTGTATTCCAGTTTCAAGTTCTAGCCCATAATGATGACTTTGTCAGCATTTTTCTCTCAAAGATGTTTAGTTAGTCTCTATGTTGAAATCATGTCAGTGACAATTTCACAATGGCTTTGTGGG
The DNA here is from genome assembly GCF_021613505.1 of Equus quagga. Taxonomy (NCBI): domain Eukaryota; kingdom Metazoa; phylum Chordata; class Mammalia; order Perissodactyla; family Equidae; genus Equus; species Equus quagga. The sequence continues at coordinate 42,937,889 of NC_060275.1, read as the reverse complement.
ACTTAAAATGCTAGGAGAACATGTCTTCATAAAAGGAATTTCTGAAAAAAATCACCGTGCAGAACATAAGAGAAATAATTGTCTTTCATTGCCTCAGGCATGCTCTCACCAATCCAATTTTAAAGCAGAAACAACACACTGAGCAGAGGAGTAATAACAGCCATATTTTAGAAGAAGAGGCAGAAATGTTAGATGATTTGGGGAAAGTCTATAGGTTGAGTTTTTTCAGCTGACCCAAGGGAAGAAAACATGAAGAGAAAAAAATGAGATGAATGTGAGCAAATATCATCTCAATAGGTTCAAGCCTAGCACCAAAATAAAATGTGAAGCAATAAAAACATGAAAGTAAATAAAATGGATGGCTACCTAAATGGAGATATAAAAGAAACATCACTAGACAGATGGCATAACTTCTGATTTCATATAGTATAAGGAATGCTTTTATACCAAATGAATTCCCAGGATGCTGAGGCTAGAAGAAATATTAGCACAAACACAGCCTAATCTCCTGCTTTTACATATGAGGGCATGAACAGAAAATTAAATATAAATGTATATATATGCTTATATGTATGCACATATATATTCCTGCTATAAGTAGAGCTTTACCTTTTTTAAGGGAGTAGGATGGAGCATAAGATCTGGTTCCTGGTGGTAGTAGGGGTAGCCTTATACTCGTATAACAAATTTACCACCTTTGTTGTAAACAGACCCTTACTCCCTATCAAGTGTTCTCCTCAATCTGTAAAGCTTCAAACACAAAGCTGTCCTAGGGCAGGAAGTCTGTGGGATCATCCATTCCTAAGCTTATCTGCTAAAATTACTCCCACCATCTGCATTGATATTGGAACCCTTTATTCTTCTTCGGTGTCACTACTGGATAAAGATGCGGGAGGAAGGTAGAGAGTGAGGGAAGGGCCATGGAAGCCCTTCCAAGACTAAGCAACATGATCCAGCCCTCTGAGCAGAGCTTTGATAGATCAGTAGTGAGTGACTTCAGCTTCCTTCTTCACTGTACACTCACAGCATAAGTTCCAAACTCAGCATCAGTCATGGGATGAAGTAGGAGGTCTAGAGATTAAATGAGCAGAATTTTAAGCTGCAAGTTGCTGTCTCAGTCAGAGCCTTGGCATTACAGATGAGGGAACAGATCCAAAGAAGCATACGAAACAACCTGCCCAATATCACCTACTGCAGAGTCAGACCAGACTCCAGGTCTCCAAACTCTCTGGTCCAGCGCATTTGCCATTGATGTGCTCTTTTTCTTTAAGGAAAGCCAAGTTCATCAGTTTATGCATATCTTTTTGGTTGCAGAGGCTACATGATGTATTGCAAGAAAGTCTAAAATATCATGGATCTGAATTGGACCAAACAAAAGTGGTTAAGTAGCAGAAGCTGAATGTTCTGAAATGTAGCATATTCATGAACATCTGAACTATGTTTACTAACTTCAACCATGATGCAATAGTGAGGATCAAATGTACTCTTACAAAAATAAATAATGACACAGTTGGGAAAACGTTAATACACCCTGTTTCATAGCGTTACTCATTTTTTCAACCCAAAGCCAATTTTACTGAGTTGAGCTTTATCAATGTGCTTATTTATGGTTTCTTCATGAAACATTAGTAAAAAGATCAGAAAGCAAGTGAAATATGACAGTTGTCATACTAGAGTTTGTGACATGGAATGCGTGAAAATTCAAGGTTATATGCCTTTTTAGTTTACTTTAAGCATAATATGGAACATCAAGGTTTCTATTCAGATGCTTTTTATCAAGAAAATTCAGTGTGCAACCAAAACAAAGTCTGCTGAAAATTTTAAGAGTTAGTCTATCTTGATTTTTAAAGTCATGTGTCAGTAAATATCAGATATGACTATTTTTTCCAATTTGTGCTTGCAAATTGTTTTCTCAAAAAATAACCAGTGGTTGTTTTGTAATTCTATTGCAAACTCAAAGGTAAATAGTGGCAACCTGCACCTATAGTACACAATATGAAATAAAATACTTATTAACAGTGCATATTTGTATAGTAGTTTTTATTTCTGAAACGCTTTTGGACCATTTATTTGTTGACATATCAATTAATGTTCTCCCCATAATCAGCGTTATTCCTCTATATATCGCTTGATGAGTTCTATTTAAAGAATATATGTTGAGGTGTCAGCTTTATCCTGTATGATTCATTTAATTCTCCTTTGAACATTTTCTACTTGAGAAAATGGTAACTGGAAGAATATTAGTATACTTGCTCTTAGGTAAGTGATAGATCTTTTCTCTCTGAAGTACAAAACAATAAATTTACTGGCAAATTTTCAAAAAAGTCAATCAATGCAAAACTAAATATTTATAGACATACTTGATCTAATAAGTCATTCTTTCCTCTGTAAAATGCTTATTAATACCTGCCCAGGGGTGTCTAGATATGCAAGTGTTGGAGATTAGACAAAGATAACATGCTTTTCTGCCTAGCTAGGTGAGAGTTCAGGTGTACTTACAGTAATTGACACTTCACTGTCTCCGTTACTGATACGCATGGAGGCTTTTTGCTGTATTTTACTTTATTTTAGAGGATAGGAGGAGGCAAGAATACTGGTGATTTGGTGGCTGGCCCAGACACAAAGGGTGCAGGTTTTAAAAATGTGTTCTCTTCACATGAGTTTGAAATCTCACATGGGTCAGAAGCTGAGATTGCTGTTTATCTTTATAAGATACTGGTGAGAGTGGGAAAGCGTATTGGTCAAGAGAGACTTTGTGAGCCCAGAAACCCAAGGAGAGAAGTTTTGCAGCCAGATGGAAAGGATGCTGCAGAGCTGACAAGGAAGGGCAAATCTGCCAATCTCTATATGTTGCACAAAATTGTTCTGGCACCTGAAGTACAGAACACTTTTATATTGAATTCTAGAAATCTCAGGGTCCTTAATTCCCTTAATTTTCAAAAGGGGATAATGATGATAGGAGCACTATGTTTATAGTGTTGCTCTAAGCATTACAATGGAGCATTCTAGGCAAAATGCTTAGAAGAGTGTCTGGCACACTGTATTCACTCAGAAATGTCGTCTTATTCTATCATATAATTATTTTTTATTGACGTTAGACTGTGAAAATGCTCAGACTTCACCAGAAGTATCTGCAGGGTCCTCTGTCTGTATGTGGGCGATGGTGATTAATTGGTGAAGATTTAGAAATAATTAGTAGAGAAAAGATAGTTATAAATTTGCTTATTGTCTACTGAGTGCATATGAAGATTCTTTGTAGTTTCCAGAAAATATCTCTTCATGTTCTTTATTTTCAAATGTGCTGTTTCTGGCTAATTTCATCTGTCCCTTTCTTGATATGGGGAATAGGGAGCAATGGTGCTGTCATTCACAGTGCCATGATTCTTTGGAACATGTTTATATTGAAACAATATAGATCTTCCTGCCTTCCCAGTTTTCTAACACTATTTATTTAATTCTAATTACACCATTTTTTTGTAATGATCATCCACCAAACCACCCATGCATTCTGGCTTCCAGGGACTCTCTCAAAGATCTGTGCTTTGTTGGCAAACACAAACGCAAGTCTTATTTTGAGTATGCAGAACCATAATTTCTTTTTTGTTCATGTCACACAATTTTGATTAGGTTTATTGCTGTTTAGAAATCAGATTTTCTTCCACGTCCAGCTTCTACTCACTGCCTCTATTCAGCTTTCCTCAATAGCCCAGTAATAATTTTTTTCTCTCTCTTATGAATTCTAGTAACATTCTTGTACCACAGTTAAAGAATCTGTTGTATACTTCCTTGAGTATAATACTTTATCAAGACACTTTCCTTCATTAGGAATTTTTAGTATATTTCTATATCCTATATATTTTCCTCTAACTTATTTTCTTGCTTGCGTTAGTTATTCAGTAAATGTTCACTGAATTACAAAACATAGTTTATTTTCTCCCACTGTTGAGTAACATTGTACAACAATCAAATTATGGCCTATTCTGTTTTTCATCTGTGCTCATTACCTATTGAGATAGATCACCATCATATTTTATCTGCATCATCAGGAAAGACCTCTTATACGCAGTCTAGGAGATGCCTCAGTACTTTTCCCTGGGATCCTCAATAGGTCTCCTATTTTTCCCGAACAATTTCCCTATTAAAACTTTATCCAATTAGTTTAAGGTTTTAATTCATGTTAAACTATAATTAATTTCACCTTGAAATTTTATTAGCTCTTCAGACACTGCTAATAGTAAATTTGAGATCATTTCTGAGAGAAAAGTTTGATAGGAAAAGCAAGAAAGAAATATTAGGGAACCAAGATCCACACGATGTAGAAAAACTTTATATGAAGTGGATACTGAAGGTGCTAAGTGAACTTTGGCTTCACTTTCAAAGATGACTCTTTCAATCTAAGTATTTGGAGAGTTTGCTCTGTTTTCCCTATACCACCTGTAATCTTCAATCCTAAATATTTAACTTGAATCTGAATAGGAAGAAAAAATTAATAAAAAATCCTGGAAATTTTATTTTTAAAAATTTCTAAGGGCCAGTTCCGTGGCCAAGTGGTTAAGTTTGTGCACTCTACTTTGGTGGCCCAGGGTTCACTGGTTTTGATCGTGGGCATGGACCTTGCACCGCTCATCAAGCCATGTTGTGGCAGCATCCCACACAGAAGAACTAGAATGATCTACAACTAGGATACACAACTATGTACTGGGGATTTGGGGAGAAAAATAAAAGGAAAAAACAAGGAAGACTAACAGATGTTAGCTCAGGACCAATCTTCCTCACCAAAAGGCAGACCAAAAAAAATTCTAAGAAGGTTGTTTTTTTAATCTTGAAAAGGAGAAATGATTTCTACACCTCAGATAATGAAGCATAAACTGTAAATCCATTATTGAAATAAGTGGCAAATCACTTCGCTTTCAACATAAACTGTATTCTCTTTACTTATAAACCAGATTGTTTGCCATATATATTAACTTACTGATTCAGTTTCTAGATCACTTGGTCCAGTTGACTAATTATTTCTTTCAAATAATGAATTTTTATTCAAATTTAGTCATTCTAAAATATAAAAAATATCTTACTTTGATACATATGGCACAGTGATAAATCTATCTCCTTTTTTCCCTCTTTGTCAGTTTAGCAGTTGCCTATGAAAATATCCTACAAAGACCAGGCGTGTTTCCCAACAAATCTGTAACATGTTATATCTCTGGGATTTGGTTTAAACAGAATCAATCTCACCATCTTAATCATGTATAACTAGCCTTGGGATAAAATTTATGAAATCTTCACTGGTCCACCATTATTCATGTAGATCTCTTGTCCTAGTTCATCCAATATTTGAAAGAAAAAGAAAATATATCTATATTCCCAAAGTTTAAAACTGAATTATGGCTCATCAAGACAGAAAGCTGATCAGCTATTGTTAGGGGCTGGGAATAGGGAGAAATGGGGAGTAACAGCTTAATGGATATGGGGTTTTATTTCAAGATAATAAAAATATTTGGAACTAGATAAAGGTGATGGCTGCAAAATGTTGTGAATGTACTAAGTGCCACTCAATTATATACTTTAAAATGGTTAATTTTATGTTATGTGCACTTTACCTCAATAAAATGAAAAACAATATGTATTAAGGGACTCCCGGTCTAAAACTTCAAGTTTCCTAACAAAAAATAATGATTCTCATATGTGTGTATTTGAGAGGATCCATTACAAGAATTATTTTTCAATATTTTCTTGTCCAAATCTGGCCTGAATCATATATTTCTTTTTCCAATTGCTGGTATTACCATCATCAGCCACCAATCTACTCCTCTCTCATAATCTGCACCTTCTTTTTACTTTTTCACCCCATTATTTTAGTCATAATGTCCAATTGCTCCTAATTCTTCTTTTTATCTATCTCAGTAAATGAAATGTTTACTATCTTCACCCCTGAATTTCCCAGATCAGAAATAAGTGTGTCACCTTGACCTCTCCTCTGTGATATGCAGAATTATGGTCCTCAAAAATGTCCATGTCCTAATCTCCAGAATTTGTGAATATGCTAGTTGGCATGGCAAAGTGGACTTTGAAGATATGATTAAGTTAACGGCCTTGAGAGGAAGAGCTTTTCCTAGACTATTTGAGTGACCCAGTCTAACCCAGTCTAATCCAGTCCTTAAAATCCAATAACTTTTCCCAGCTGTGGTAAGAAAAGGTGATGTGACTAGGGAGGCAAGGTCAGGAAGATGCAACATTACTGACTTCAAATATGGAAGAAGCGGTCATGAGCCAAAGAATAAAGACTATCTCTACAAGCTGCAAACGGCAAGGAAATGGGTTCTCCCCAAGACCTTCCAGAAAATAACACAGCCCTGCTAACACTTTGACTTTAGTTCAGTGAGATGGGTGAGAGACCTCAAATCTACAGAACTGTAAAATAATAGTTTTATGTTGTTTTAAGCAGCTAAGTTTCTTAGAATTTATTACAATGGCAATAGGACACTAATATATTTCCTTTCTCATATAACTTGTAATAACTATCTCCCTATCTTTCAAATCTATTTATGTTTCCCATTTATACCTTTACTACCTTGTTTTATGATTCATTATATTTTTGGATCATAGTGATAAATTCATAAACACTTTGATTTTATTTCTAAAGTCACTTCACTCTAATTCATTTTCCACACAGCAGTCAGAATTGCCATACTAAGAGACAAATCTGAGTATAAATTACTAATAAATCCCTTCACTCATTCCTATTACCCTCGGAATAAAGTCCAATCTTCTCATCTGTTTCACCAAACCCTTCATGATCTAGTTCCTGATCTCTCTCCATTTATCTTCCAAGGATTTATGTTCCAAACATACATGAAGTTCCTACAAAACACCCTATTTTCTCTTGCCTTTGGGAATGAAAGAATTTTCGCTCCTTTATACTACCACCTCTCCCTAGTTATCATGTGTTTATTCTTTACCTTTCAGTATAAATCTCACCTGTTTAAGGAATCCTTTTCTGAACCCATAAAATTAGGTTTCTTATCATTATATGCTCTTGCTCTCATTGCACCCATGATAATCTCGTTGTAGCATTTATCAGTCTACTGAATGGCGTGATTTAGTTTTCACTTGTAAGTATCCTTCACCAGATTGTAACTTTCTTGATTTTTAGATCAGTTATGAGATATTCAAAAATAACTTGTAAATCAATGAATAAATATAATTATTTACCTTTTGCCAATGTGTATACATAAATGTGCATGTGTGCCAGTGTTTTAATCTTACTTAATGTAATATCTACATTATAACTTTAAATTGATAATTGCATGTTGTAGTATCATTTTAATGAAAATCTTATTCCTATTTTTAAAAAAGCAGTACTTACTGAATGGTGTGGAGAATGTCCTCAGAGCCCCAGCATGGTGCTAGTCTAACTTCGTTTATGTCCACCCCATTGCATCCAAAATAATGAATCTGGTGGCTCCTATCTAAATTGTAAGCATACTGCCTAGGAGGAATTAACCAGCTTTCAGAAGTTTGCCTTGCAAATCCCAGCCTATTAAATGACACAGAATGTCTCAGCATGTCATACAGTAATGCAATTATCAGTGACATTAATTATTACATTCTAAATTGCCCTTTTAATCATGTCTTAAATGAGGAAATTATGATTACTTTCTGCTCTTTATAATTTATCTCTTCTCACTCTATTTGAGAAGTAGTATCTGGGTCCAAAAGAATAGTTATAATAAAGCCATCAATGAATATTTTAGTTAATAATACTTTTAAAGATCTCCAGAAAAGCCATATAAATATTGAAAATGTCAGGCATATTAGCCACTTCTTGATACTGGTTGTAGTTGATTATTTTACCAATTCAAAGGCCACTATGAAACATTATCTTAACATAAAAAAGTTTAAAATATTTTTTAGAGATACAATTAGGGTGTGCATCATTTATACAATTAACTGCTATGGAAAAATAAATAGAAATATGAACTCTGAATTTTTTCTTCTGAAGAGAACCATTTAGGTACTTAGTGACTTTTATAAATAGCATAATAGTGAGATGCAGTAAACTGAAGGCCCAAATAAACTTGTTCCAACTTGGATCATTCACATGCTAGTTATTTGTCCTTGAGTACATCTTACGTTATTCGGGATATAGTTTATTCATCTATAAAGTGAGGTTAATATTTGTATTCTCTCCCTATGTCAGGCAGTTGAGAGAATAGATCAAACAAGATAGAAATTGTAAAATCCTAAAATTATAACAATTTGATGTTATTACTAAAATGAAAAATACTAAGCTGTGACCAAGATGAACAGTTGTTAAAGTAAGTGAGTAATATAAATTATTTGAGAATAAACAATGTTTTCCAACTTAAACACTTTCTCTGTCACTAAATTAAAATATTTCATCTCCCAATTAAGCTATCTTCTATGATAAATTCATTATGCTGTTATCAATTGTTGCTAACTTTTGTAAAATTTTTCAGTACTAAAACCATGTTGCATTGATTGCATATTGGATAGTGATGAGGACACAGATTATGCACAGCATTGTTATCCATGTTGTTGGTATTAAACAAAGAACAACAACTTCATCAAAGACAAATAAAGACAGGGATCTTGCCCTCAAAGAGATTACAGTCAAGGAAAAAACCCCAGCGTTTTCTGAAATTCAAAATATCCAGTGAGTTATAAAGTTTCACTATTGCTTTGTAAAGTCTGTTGTGGAATAAAAATGGCTAACAAATGCAATTAAATATCCCATGGCATCACACACTTTCATATGTACCAAATTCACTAATGAAAAAATTATTAGGGATCATATACTAAATACACTAAATAATCAGTTTGCACATTACAATGATTCAGTTTGTAGAAAAAGATAGAATCTGTGGCACTGCTCAAAAGATGGGGAACAGGGCTGTGGTCCAATGAGAAAACCTATTTGCCTAAGGAACAAGATATGTGTTTGAATCCAGTTTCTCAATTATTTAGTTGTATGACTGGGTAGTTGAGGAAATTTTCCTGAGCCTTAGGTTCCTGTGAAATGAAAAATTAACACCTACTCCACTGCTTTATAAAACTTATCTAAAAATTACAATTTAATAGATCAACTATTAAAAACTTGCATATCTGTTTCTTAAGGATATAAAAAATAGAATAATAAAGGGAAAATATTCATTGACTCTAATGGGAGATTAAAAACTACACATTATAAGTACATAATAATGATTTATAATGTTGAAAAGTGCAGATGACTAAATTGAGAATTTTTAAAATAAAATAAAGTGTTTGAAAAGAGCGTTAAAAACATCAAGCATGAGAAAATTTACAGGATATTGTATTAGGAGAAAAAATATACTAATTAAAGGAATTAAGGGAGTAAGTTGTACAAATCTTTCTCTCCCTTTCAGACAGAAGAGTCAGAAAATTCAAGGTCACAAAAGTGGACCTGTATTTGGTGTGTTCAAAGAACAGTAAGAAGGCAAGTGTGTCTTGGTTAGAGAGAGGGAGAAAATGTAGAAGATGAAATCAGAGAGTTCGTCTGTGACCAGATTAAGTTAGATTGCCAAGGTCATTGTAAATATTTGGGCTTTTATTTAGAAAGAGATAGGATGCCATTGGGGGTTCAGAATAGAGCAATGACAGAATCTTTCTAAAGTATGTCTTTTCCTGCCGTATAGAGTGAAAGGAGTCATTCAGAAACTATTACAATAATTCACTTGCACAGAAGGTCGAAGCAGGGTGACATGTCAGGAGTGGGTTGCAAAAGCTGCAAGAGACGATGAGAGCTTTGACCAAAGTAATGGACAATTAGATCATAATGGTCAGACTTTGAATAAATATCATATTTAGATTGAATATTTCTTGTGGACAGAAAATATCATAAACATATTCAAAAAGCATTCCATCTTTGTTTTTTTGTTTTTTGTTTTTTTTTTTTTTGGCTTTCTTTTGTTGCGCAATGAGGAGAGTGCAGTGGCATTTATTGGGATGAAGATTGCAGGACAGGTAAGTTTAGGATATGAGATGCTGAAGCTAACTTTGGATATGAATCTTGAGATGACTGCTAGACATCTGCAGTGAGAGTGTCTCACAGGCCATGCGGTATACATGTCTTGCATGAAAAGGATATGCCTGGCCTTGGCTAGAGAATCAGATTTAGGATAGTTAACACATAGATAATATTTGAAGCCCTGAGATCACTTGGACTTTAGATAAACACTTACTCTGCTTGAGTCTTATATTTCTAAGTTGTAAAATAATAAATTATAGCAAAATGATCTCTACTATCTCTCTCATATTCTACTATTTTGTGACTTATAGCTAATGAAAATGGTGACTTACTGGGTAAGGAACTTTTTCTTGCCATTCTTCATATATTGGAAAAAACTAGAATTTAAAGTCTTCTTCATAGGCCCTTGAACAAAATTGCTCTTTCAAGTGATGATCCTCTTACTAATCATTATGTGCGGTGAAATGAAAAAAAATATTGGTCTGATGTCCTCTTTGTTAACTTCTCCTTTGTTCATGAACCACTGGTAGCATGAGAATATACACAATGGACTCGACTACATAAGGACCCATGCTAAGTGACTGATTTTTCCGGATTTGCTGCTTTACACAGCATAATTTCTCCAGAGAATGGTAGGAGCTTCTCTTCGTTTTTTTGTGGTAGAGACCTGGCTACAGAATTGCTGACTAATTAAATTTGGAAAATGTCATGTTCTTGTCAAAGGAACATAAAGTCTGTCATAGTTTCTGATTATGAGAAAAAAAGTCAACATGACACGAGGAAAATATATCAATTGATTTGACTTGATGGTTTGGGACACTAGAAACTTTGTGTCTCTCAGTGTAAACAAATAATCCAAAAAAGCATTCACTATGTGTGCCTCTTCTGTTTTCTCTCTGATAGATACTTACCCTGCAGAGAGGTACAATCCTACCTGGAAGCCTCTTCAAAGGATACATTCTAACAGACTAGATGCATCCAAATGAAATCACGAGGGACTCTGTCACCATATGCTGGAAGCTCTTGCTTACTCCACTCCTTTCCCTGCATTAACACACACTTCTGAAGGTGACACAAACCACAGAACACATAGGAGCATGAGACACACTCTCAGAAAAAAAGTAAATCTGCATCAATAACAGATCTCCCATAAGTAACACCAAAAAGGAAATTTAAAAAAATACTCTATATTCCTCAGTTTTTCAGAAAAATATGTCATAAAACAAAGGTATTTTAGACCAGTAGTTCTCACTTGGGGACATGGCTTACAAATCACATCTCAGACCATTAATGATTCTAAATTCCTGCACCTAGAGATTCCTTTCCACTGGGTCTTATGGAGCTCAGGAATCTGTCCTTTAATCAATATAACAAAGTGATACTGTTGCAAATGATATGTGAACAAGAGCTTGAGGAACAGGCCTTAGACAAATTCACTATTTATGGGCTATCGCATCTGTGCTTTTTGTAGACGATTCAAAATTACATATCTTGCAAATATTCTTTGTACAAAGTTGCAAAGCAATGTGAGCAATAAAGTTGCACAATTTATTTCCACTTAAGAAATACTTCTTAGGATAACAATTGTATCCTAATGGTATTCCCCAAGCTCTTAAGAATTGAAATATATTATCTAGATATTTTAAGCTAAATAATGTTGTCCTGTGGCTGAATTATGCAACGAGTGGAATTTATAAATAGGTTAATTGTAAGGCCACATTTTCGTCTTTGATAGCTAAGGAACCAGGGTCTCCTGTTCTCTGATTATATATAACACCCTCTTACTTCTATTATTTTAGGGACTCACTTTTTCTGTGGCTCTGTTTTCTGTTAAAACACAGTAATGGACTGAATGTTTGTTTTCCCTCAAAATGCAAATTTTGAAGGGCTTCCCCCAGTGTGGCTATAGTTGAAGACGGAGCCTCTAAGAAACTAATTAAAGTTAAACGAGGTCATAGAGGGGGACCCTGACTCAATAGGATTAGTGTCCTTATAAGAAAAGACACCAGAACACTCTCTCTCCTTCTCTCTCTTTGCCTCTCTAAATGTGAAAAGAAGACATCACGTAAACACACAGAGAGATGGCAGCCACTTATAAGCAAAGAAAGAGGCCTTAGAATGAAACCTACCTTGCTGGCACCTTGGTCTTAGATTGCCCAGCTTCCAGAACCGTGAGAAATAAATTCCTGTTGTTTAGGCCACCCAGTCTATGGCAGTTTGCTGTGGCAGCCCTAGGGGACTAATACAGATTTTGGTACTGAGATGCGGGGTGCAGCTGTAAAAATGTTAAAAATGGGTAAATAACTATGGAACTGGGTAATGGGTAGAGACTTGAAGAGTTTTAAGGTGCTTGCTAGAAAAAGCCAACATTGCCTTAGAGGAACTTTTGGTGGAAATATGTATGTTAGAAGTGATTCTGGTAAGGGTTCAGAAAGCAAAAAGGAGAGCTGGAGAGAAAACTTCCATCTTCTTAGAGAATGTGAAAGTAATCAGGAACAGAATGTTGATAGACATATGAATATTACAAGGCATTCTAGTGAGGTCTCAAATAGAAACAAGCAACAGGTTACTGGAAACTGGAGGAACGGCAATCCTTATTAAAAAATGGCAAAGAAATTGGCTGCATTGTTTTCTAGTGTTTCATGGAAGATAGGACTTTTGAATGATGAAATTTGATACTAGCTGGGGAGATTTCTAAGCAAAATGTTGAAAATGCCACCTGGATCCTCTTGACTGCTTATATTAAAATGTGAGAGTAGAGATGAATTGAGGAAGAAATTATTAAATAAAAACGAACCAAAACTTAAAGATTTAGAAAATTTTCAGTCTCTCCATATTTCGAAACATGAGAAAGCATGTTCTGAAGAGGACACCAAAGATGTGGCTGGACTGTTACCAGATAAAGAGATTATGGGATATGAGCAGACACACTGCCAGTTTGAACTAAGGGGATAGAGACTATACAAAATGAAAGGAGGCTCTCAGATTTCTTTGAGACAGTAGAGTTATTTGGCTGCAACCATGAACTATTCTTCAAGAAAAGGGAAGAATGACCTCGAAGGTGCTTCAGAGATCATCAGGGACATTGGTCAACTGACACAGTTTCAACTGGTCAGAGAGCCTCTGCCCAGAATTTTGGGGGTAGGACCTCAACCCCAGTGGGTCTGGAAGGTGGGACTGCAGCCTCTGTGGGTCCAGAAGGCAGGGCATTTTGTAAAGGAGGATTATTCTCAAACCTTTAGATCTAATTGAATTTGCCTTGCTAAATCTTAGACTTACTTGAGATCTGTCACCCCTGTCTTCCTTTCTAATTTCTCCATTTTGGAATCAGAATGTATAGTCTATGTCTGTCTCACCATTGTGTTTTGGATACACATACCTTTCTGAGTTCACAGATTTGCAGATGGGGAGGAATTTTTCCTTAGAATGAGTCATAATTCTAATCTCACCCATATGTGATTTACAGGATATTTAGATGAGGCTTTGGACTTTAGATTTTGGACTGATAGAATGACTTAAGACTTTTGGGGCTGTTGGGATGGAATAAATGCATTTTGCATATGAGAAGGACATGAATTGTGAGACTGAAATTCATATAGTGAAGCCCTAAATCCCTCTGTGCTGTATCCAGACTTGGCATCTCTGAGGAAAGAATTAAGGTTAAATGAGTTCATAAGGGTGGGGTCTTCATCTGATAGGATTATTATTCTTAATAGGAGAGATATCAGAGAGCAATTACCCTCTTTCTCTGTGCCTACACAAAGGAGAGGTCATGTGAACACTCAGAGAGAGACAGCTGCTGCCTACAAACCACGAGGAGAGGCCTCAGAAAGAAGCCAATCCTGGCAGTAGGTAAAACCTTGGTCTTACATTTCCCAACCTCTAGAACTGTGATAAATAAGTTTCTGCTGTTTAATGCAGCCAGTCTGTAGTATTTTGTTATGACAGCCCAAGCAAACTAATACAAACACCTGTCTCTTTGATATATGAAAGCCGCCAGTTGTATTTGAACTAATAGAGTTAGAACTTTTGACTGCAAAATATATTACTTCAGGAAAATCTTCAGATAACCATCTGCAAAATTTATAGTGGCTTTTTTTAAATGGAGAAATGCAACTTATTCTGATGAAACCGTGGCTGCTTTCCCCCGGAAATGAATATATGCACATAATTACAATGCTTTGCCACAATTGTGTGGGGGAGGAGAATTCCTGCAGTGCGGGTTGGCTTGCCCTAAGTCAATCCTTAGATGCTCTGCAGACCCTTACATTGCATGTTAAGAATGCTTGATTAAATAATTGGCATAAAATGGCTGCCTCTATCAAGTATGCTTAGTTTAATATCCCAGAATCTGCTGGTATCTCACTGTTTCACTTAAGAAGTCACCATGCTAGTGGCTGTTGGAACAAAGGTGAATGAGACAGAGTCCTACCTTCAAAAAGTTTATACTCTATTTGAAAAAAAAAATAGCAAGGTCCTTTTGGTATTTGCTTGTCCATTTATTTATAGTGTGCCTTCTAAAATCCAGCTAAGACTACTAAAAGACAACAACTTTAGAAGTAAAAAAGAAACTATGTGAAATATAAAAGTAATTTTCCTCTTACTTAAAAAAATAGAGAGAGAATCAATCTCTAATTATTCTATCTCAATATAGATAGGAAATACAAATGAGGTCATAAAAACTCCAAAACAGAATGTGTACCTCTTCTGTGAGATAACGCGCTTAACTGTGAACTGAGCTCCCAGGTTTTGCTGCCTTTACACTGCTAAGAGTTACAGAAAGCTGGATAGAGGATCTATTATGATCATGTACCTAGTTTTCTATGATGTCAGCTTTAATTCATTGACAAGTCAGTGCAACTCCAGAAGACCAATCTCACAACCAGACCTCTGCAATGAAGTTTCTTTTTCTCTTCTGTTTCTGTTTATTTATTTATTTACATCTGAGTTTATTATATGTAGATAGATAATCAGTTTTACTAAGTATTTACAAAATAGTGATCCTTTTGTACTATTTAGTACAGCATTCCTAGTATATTCAAGATGTGATACATTACCTCAAACTAGCCATCTTTATTCTTATGTATGGGTTAAGTTTAAAATTTCAATTAATAGAATTTTCATAATACATGTCCTTGACATCTGGTGTTATGGGCTCAATAGTGTCCTTTCAAAATCCATATATTGAAGTCCTAACTCTTAGTACCTCAGAATGCGAACGTATTTGGACACAGGGTCTTTAAAGAGATGAATTAAAATGAGAGCATAGAGTGGCCCTAATCAATATGACAGGTCTTCTTATAAGAAGAGATTAAGACACAGACACACACAAGGGAAAACCATGTGAAGACACGGGGAGAAGGTGGCCATCTGCCAGCCAAGGAGAGAGGCCCTTAACGAAACCAACCCTGTTGAGACCTTGATTGAGGACTGCTAGCCCTCAGAACTGTGAGGAAATAAATTTCTGCTGTTTAAGCCATTGAGCCTTTGGTACTTTGTCATGGCAGCCCAAGCAAACTAACATATGTGGTAAAATGAGCTGAAATAAGGCCAAGACAAAGGCTTAATGAAATGTAAAAAATGCATAAAAATTATGATTGCTTTTAGTTCCTTTTGAGTTTAACTAGAGCTTCATATATTCAACCTCTTTGAAGGTCAGGTTTTCAAGGAAGTAAATGAGAAATGAACTGAAGTACTAATGTGGGATTCCTAGTGACTAACTGGAATAATTTTGAGGATATCTAATGATACTAAATTCCATTTAAATTAAACAATAGGTATAATAAAAAGACTAAATACGTCAAATTTAGTGATGTTGTTTGCAGTCCTTTTTTGTTTTTTGGTGAGGAAGATTGTCCCTGAGATAATAGTAGTAAGCTAAATAGCAGTCTTCTTCTATTTTGCATGTGGGATGCTGCCACAACACGGCTTGATGAGCAGTGTGTAGGCCTGCATCCAGGATCTGAACCTGCAAGCCCTGGGCTGCCTAAGTGGAGTGTGCAAACTTAACTGTTACACCATTGGTCCAGCCCCTTGTTTGCCACTCCTATGTTTAATTATAAACTTATACTTGTTATTAAAATCTTCATTCAAGCTGCTCATTTTTTGCTGGAGATGATTGGTTTGCATTGTAGATCATTACATAACTTTTCAGATGTTAAATGACTAAATTGTTGGTATTGTAGAAAACATATGCTAATATGATAGAGAAAATATTAGAATTGTTTTTCCCCAAGTAGCTTCCAAAAACAGTGGTAGTTATTACAGTTTTATGGGAAAGGATGGTGACCTAAACAAAATGGGGACATATAACAATCAAACTAGTCATGTTGATCCAGTATTATCTCCTGTTGATCTGGACAAGAATATTTAGAGAAGAACACACTCTGAGGCTTGTATATATATATATATTGTACTGGAAAATTATATTTTATAGCATGAATCTTGGCCTAGTTTGGGACAGGAAAAAACCCGAAATTTTTCCATTTGTAAGTTGAAAATGGACTTGTAAATTTCATGAAAATCAGTCATTTTGCCTGCTTGAGACACGTGCACTAAACCTAAAACATGGAGGAAAGAGCTTAATGTGGTCCTTAGAAAAAAATGCTTCTAGAAGTTGAGTAATTCAATATTAATATTTGAAAAACAAATACATCCTATACTCAATACGCATTTATAATATGAATTTAAAATTGCAAGTCAGGAAAATCAGCAGTAATTTTGGAAGTAATAAAGCTTCATTTTTTCAAAGTGCAGATTCTACATAATTAAATGTTTATTCAGCAGGATAATTGATTAGACTTCTGGTATTAGTTACTCAGTTAGGATTACTATAAGAATATATCAATAACTATGAAACATATTTTAAAGGATGAAGCTTTTATGTTTATCACAGATTTTGTGAGAGTTTATACATATCTTACCACATATATATTCTCATATTCACTTGAGTTGGTCTTTCATCATTAATGAAGGAGGTAGAATTGAAGTGGTAGAGTAATATTCAAGAGTTGTCAATAGCAACTATCATAAACAAGGCCTCAAAAATGTCCTTTATGGTATCTAGTTAAGTCACATAATTTTTCTGGTATTCTCTTTTGGGATAAAAACTCTCCCTTCATGATCTGAGTCAAGAGGTAAATGTATTTTGCCAAATTAAATATAAATTAATTCAAGCATTTTGGATTATGTATTTTAATGCTAAATTTATGATAAGGGTAAGAATACCTCAAAATGACTCGATCAAAACTTTACAATTGTATACGAGAGCTTTACCTGGCATATAAGACAGGACTTTACTGCTAAGATATTCAGATAGATTGAAGCCCTCAGTCTTTTATATGACATATTACTGAGAATATACACAGAGAATAAACAAAAAGGTTACACTGAATATACTATTTTTTAAAAATACTAAAAGATTTAATAGTATTTTTTAATATGTAAATTACTGTTTTCTGGTATTGGTGAAGTAGAATGGAAAACTAAGGTCACTGAAAAGTCTGGGCCAAATTCAATCATTTTATATTGTCTATACTTAGAAAATTTTTTTTTGGTGGAAACTTTTTCTAATGTACATATAAATGTGTGATAGAACCAGCTTTAGATCTATCATCACTCTATTAATGCAAGTGAAAATAATAAGAAACATACAACATATTAATTATGTATGCTGAGCTAACTTGGATATTGTGAAAGTTATTTGATGAGAGAAGAAAATGTCTTTGAGTCAGAGTAAAAATTACAAGTGGAGTGATGCCAGCATCCTGGCAGAGTGAGTTATTCCCTTAGTCTCTCCCCTCTAAGTTACAACTAAATGGACATTCATTAAACAACAGAGGATTTCCTACAAAGCACAAGGGACATCTGAGAGATCCACACAGCCATACATCTGAAGATGGGGGGACTGGATCCCTGGGAAGCAGTGGAAAGAAGTGAGCCAAACCTTCCCCCTCCCTGGAGGCAGTGATCTAGGTCACAGGTCCTCACACGGCAGCCAGTGCATGACCGGCAAAGGAAGCAGGGGACAGCCAGGCCTGCACATAAACACTTTTGCTTTTTGAGTTGCAGCCCAGCCATGGGAGTACCCACTGTGCCATGACAGTCCCGCCAGTGAGAACAATCTCCACCAAGTGCTGTGGCTCAGCTCCTGCAAATGACCTCCCCACCAAGCTCTGCAGCTCATGCAAACCACCCATGAGTGCAGAGCTGACCCCTGCATGTGCAAAAGGAAGTCCCCCTCCCCTCCCACCTAGGGCACCAGCTTGACCAATCCCCTGCCAAAGCCGTGGTCCTGCCACAGTGTGTGACATTCCAAGTAAGTGTGACCAGCAGGCAAGCACAGATGATCCCCTACCAGCACAACTTCCTGCTGAGGTGGCAGTTTCAGAAAACAGAGCTCCTGGCCACCACTAGAAGTGGTAGGTAGGATCTGTGACCTGATACTACTACAAATGCCCCAGTAAAGGATCAGTTCGTTGAACATTATGAAAAACTATAGTAACACATCAAAGAAGAAGGAAAATGACAAGTGTCCAGAATCCAATCCTGAGGTCACAGAAATTTACAATCTAAATGACAAAGAATTCAAAACAGTTGTCATAAAGAAACTCAATGAGTTACAAGAAAACTCAGAAAGACAGTTGAAGGAAGTTAGGAATAAAATTAATGAGTAGAAGGAATACTTCACCAAAGAGAATGAAACTCTAAAAAAACCAAAACAGAAATTCTGGAGATGCAGAACACAATTAATGAGATAAAAAATAATCCAGGATCCTTAAATAATAGAGCTGATGTTATGGAGAACAGAATTAGTGATTTAGAGGGTAGAATTAGAGAAATGCCTCATATAAAGAAGGAGAACTAAGATTTGAAAAATATGAAGAAATCCTTGAAGAAACATCTGACTCAATTAGGAAATGCAACATCAGGATTATAGATATTCCAGAAGGAGAAAGGAACAGAGAGCTTGTTCAAAGAAGTAATAGCTGAGAACTTCCCAAACCTGGGGAAGAACCTGGACTTACAAGTACATGAAGCCAATAGAATTCCTATTTACATCAATGCAAAATGACCTATTCCAAGGCTTATATTAATAAATTTGGCAAAAGTCAATGACACAGAAAAAATATTAAGGGCAGCAAGGTGGAAGAAAATAATGGACAAAGAAACCCCTATCAGACTTTCAGCAGATTTCTCAACAGAAACTTTACAGGCTCACAGAGAATGAAATGATATATTCAAAATACTGAAAGAGAAAAACTCTCAGCCAAGCACACTCTATCCGGCAAAAATATCCTGCAGATATGATGGAGAAAGAAAAGCTTTCCCAGATAATCAAAAGCTGAGGTAGTTCACCACCACCAGACATCCCTTATGAAAAATGTTGAAGAAAGCCCTGTTATCTGAAATCAAAAGGCAAATGTTTACAAAATGTTGAGCAAGGAGATAGTCAGATAAAATCAGAAAATTGCAACTCTCTCTCAGAATAGGTTAGCAAACACTTAATTATAACATAAAAGATAAAGGGAAAGAAAGCACCAAAAATAACTACAAACACTTCAATTTAGTCACAAACACAACAAAAAAACAGAATAATTTGTGAAAGCAATAGCTTAGACGGGGAAGAGAAGGGATGGACCTGCTTAGGCTAATGGAGATAAGAGGCTATCAGAAAATGAACTATCTCGTCTATAAGATCATTTATACAAACTTCATGATAACACTAAACAAAAGAAACCAGAGGTGAGACATAATTCATAAACAAAGAGAAAAATGAGAAAACCATCACAGATAATGACCAAACAGAAATGGCTGTCAAAATATATGGGACAAGAAACAAGGGAAATATAGAACAACCAGAAAACAAGAGATAAAATGGTAGTATTAAGCCCTCATATATAAGTAATCATTCTAAATGTAAATGGATTGAATTTTCCAATCAAAAGACAGAGTGGCTAGATGGATTAAAAAACAAGACCCGACAATGTGCTGCCTCCAGGAAACACATTTCAGCTCTAAAGACAAACACAGGCTCAGAGTGAAGGAATGGAAGATGATGCTCCAAGCAAATGGCAAAGAAAAGAAAGAAGATGTTATACTTTTATCAAACAAAGCAGGCTTCAAGGTAAAAAAGGAAATGAGAGACAAAGAGAGGCAGTATATAATGATAAAAGGGCCAATCCACTAAGAGGATATAACACTTATGAATATAAATAGACCTAACATGAGAGCAACAACATATATTAAGCAACTATTAACAGAACTAAAAGGAAAAACTAACAGAAACACAATAATAGTAGGGGACCTCAATACCCCCTTACCTCAATGGAACAGCAGATCAGTTGGACTTAATAGATATATACAGAATGTTTCATCTAAAAACAGCAGAATACACATTCTTCTAAAGTGAATATGGAACATTCTCAAAGATAGACTGTATCTTGGGAAAGAAGGTAGCCTCAATAAATTTAAGAAGATTGAAATTATATCAAGCATCTTTTCCAATCATAACTCTATGAAACTACAAATCAGCTACAAGAAAAAGGCTTGGAAAGTCACAAATATGTGGAGATTACACAGCATGCTACTGAACAACCATTGGGTCAATGAAGAAATCAAGGAAAGTAAAAACATACCTGGAGACAAACGAAAATGAAAATACAATACACCAACTCTTATGGGATGCAGCAAAAGCAGTTCTAAGAGGGAAATCCATAGCAATACTGGCCCACATCAACAAATAAGAAAAATCTCAAGTAACTGATCTTAAACTACATATAAAAGAATTAGAAAAAGAAGAACAACAAAGCCCAAAGTCAGCAAAAGGAGGGAAATAATAAAAATTAGAGTAAAAATAAATGAAATAGAGACTAAACAAATAGTAGAAAGGATCAATGAAACTAAGAGCTGGTTCTTTGAGAAGATAAACAAAATAGACAAACCCTTAGCCAGACTCACTAAGAAAAAAAGAGAAAAGGCTCAATAAACAAAATTAGAAATGAAAGAGAAGGAATTACCACAGAAATACAAAGGATTTTAAGAGAATACCATGAAAAACTATATGCCAACAAATTGGACAACACAGAAGAAATGGACAAACTCTTAGACATATACAACCTCCCAAAACTGAATCAAGAAGGAATAGAGAAGCTGAATAGACCAATCACAAGCAAACAATATAGAACAGCTGCTAACTCATTTTATGAGGCCATCCTCACCCTGAAACCAAAATCAGACAAGGGCAACAGAAGAAAGGAAAATTACAGGCCAATATCACTGATGAATATACATTCAAAAATGCTCAACAAAATATTGGCAAACTGAATAGAGCAATACGCTAAAAAGATCATATACCATGATCAAGAGAGATTTATACCAGAGGCACAGGGATCGTTCAACATCCACAAATCAATCAATTGATACACCACATTAACAAAATGAGAAATAAAAATCACATGATCATCTCAATAGATGCAGAGAAAGCATTTGACAAGATCCAATACCGGTTTATGAAAAGAACTGTCACTAAAATGGGTGTAGAAGGAAAGTATCTCAACATAACAAAGTCCATATATGGCAAACCCACTGCCAACATCATACTTAATGGTGAAAAACTGAAAGCCACCCCTCTGAGAACAGGAATAAGACAAAGGTGCCCACGCTTGCCACTCCTATTCAACATAATACTTGAGGTTTTGGCCAGAGCAATTAGGCAAGTAAAAGAAAGAAAAGGTATTCAAATTGGAAAGGAGGAAGTGAAACTCTCACTGTTTGCAGATGACATGATTCTATATATATAGAAAACCCTAAAGAATCCACCAGGAAACAATTAGAAATAATCATCAACTACAACAAAGTTGCAGGGTACAAAATCAACTTACATAAATCAGATGTATTTCTATACACTAATAACGAACTAGCAGAAAGAGAAGTCAAGAATACAATCCCATTTACAATCACAACAAAAAGAAAAAAATATCTAGGAATAAATTTAAGCAAGGCAGAGAAACACCTATACACTGAAAACTATAAATCCTTATTGAAAGAAATCGAAGAAGACATAAAGATATTCCATGCTCATGGATTGGAAGAATAAATGTAGTTAAAATGTTCATATAACCTAAAGCAATCTACAGATTCAGTGCAATCCCAATCAGAATCCCAATGACATTTTTCACAGAAATAGAACAAAGAATCCTAAAATTTATATGGAACAACAAAAGACCCTGAACAGACAAAGCAATCCTGAGAAAAAAGAACAAAGCTGGAAGCATCACAATCCCTGACTTCAATATTTAATACAAAGCTATAGTAATCAAAACAGCATGGTAGTGGCACAAAAACAGACACACAGATCAATGGAACAGTACTGAAAGCTCAGAAATAAAACCACATATCTACAGACAGCTAATTTTTGACAAAGAAGCCAAGAACATACAATGTAGAAAGGAAAGTCTCTTCAATAAATGGTTTTGGGAAAAGTGGACAGTCACATGCAAGAGAAAGAAAGTAGACCATTATCTTACACCATACATAAAAATTAACCCAAAATCTATTAAAGACTTGAATGTAAGACCCGAAACCATAAAACTCCTAGAAGAAAATATAGGCAGTATGCTCTTTGACATGGGATTCAGCAGCATCTTTTAGAATACCATGTCTACTCAGGCATGGGAACAAAATAAAAAATAAACAAATGGGACTACACCAGACTGAAAAGCTTCTACAAGGCAAAGGAAACCAGGAACAAAACAAAAAGACAACCCACCAAATGGAAGAAAGTATTTGCAAATCATATATCTGACAAGGGGTTAATTTCCAAAATATATAAAGAACTCACACAATTCAACAACAAAAAAACCAAACAACCTGATCAAAGATTGGGCAGAGGATCTGAACAGACATTTTTTCAAAGAAGATATACAGACAGCAAACAGGCACATAAAAAGATGTTCAACTTCTCTAATTTTTAGGGAAATGCAAATCAAAACTACAATGAGATATCACCTTACAGCTGTCAGAATGGCAATAATTAACAAAACAAAAATAACTAATATTGGAGACGATGTGGAGAAAAGGGAACCCTCATACACTGCTGGTGGGAATACAAACTGGTGCAGCCACTATGGAAAACAGTATGGAGATTTTTTGAAAAATTAAAAATATGGGTTGACCCCGTGGCCAAGTGGTTAACTTTGCACACTCTGTTTTAGTGGCTCAGGGTTTTCCTGGTTTGGATCCTGGCCACGGACCTAGCACCACTCATCAAGCCATGCTGAGGTGGTGTCCCACATAGCAGAACTAGAAGAACCTAGAACTAGAATATACAACTATATACTGGAGGCTTTAGGGAGAATAAAAAAATTTAAAAAAGTAATACCGTATAATCCAGCTGTCCCACTACTGGGTATTTATCCAAAGAACTTGAAATCAGCAGTTCAAAGAGATTTATACACCCCTACGTTCATTGCAGCATTATTCACAATAACCAAGATGTGGAAGCCACGCAGTGCCCATCAATTGATGAAGGATAAGGAACACGTGGCATATATATACAATGGAATGCTACTCAGCCATAAAAAAGAAAAAATTGTCACATTTGCAACAACATGGATGGACCTTGAGGGTATGATGTTAAGCCATATAAGCCAGACAGAGAAAGACAAACACTGCATGATTTCACTCTAATGTGGAAGATAAACAATCACATGGAAAAGAGAATAGACTAGTGGTTGCCAGAGGGGAAGGGAGTTGGGGCATGGGCAAAAGGGGTAAATGGACACATACGTATGGTGATGGATAAAAATTGGACTACTACTGGTGAGCACGATGCAAGACATATGAATCACACACTAAAACATACTGACAGCTTCTCCACAAATATGTTTTCAAAGACTACTTTAAACTTTCTGAGTTTAAAGTCTTTCTCATAAAAAGACTACACAATGCTAGATTTAAAATAGTATTTTGTAGCGGTAGAATAGAGTTAATAACTTTTCATAAGTATATGAATGAATAAATTAACCTATCAATCAAAAAATTTTAATGTATTTTATTTAAATAGTAGAAAATTACTGGTGTTCCTAAACTTAAATTCTAAAAAAAGAAATAACAGAGAAAATATTAAGATGAATTTATTTTTATCTAATTTAAATTTACTCAGTTTTCCATTGCTTCAGGGTAAAATGTTCAGCAAAAGATAAATCTGTATTTTTTCAAATAAAAGAATACAAATGTCAAACTTTATCCAGCTGAAGATAAGATTTTACAATTTTCTGTGTGCACTCTGAGCTTTCCATTGGAGTCGTCCTGAGGAAAAGCAAGCCTGTTTGCTAAACATGGCAGTGTCACTAGAACCACAATTTCACGTTTCTGTGCATGTTTTAAAAAGCTATTATTTCCCTCAAGTAAGCAAAAAATATACATAAATGTTTTGGTTTATTTCCAAATACCCATTAAAAATAGCCACTAAAATGACAGTCTCCACAGAAATCTGGCTATTGATCTCTATTTTATACAAATTATAAAATCCACCTCATATGTAATTGGGTTATAAAGCCAGATTTCTGGTATCTGAATATAAATACTTCTCAAGATTTGTAACTTGAAATTTTAGATATAAATCTATCTGATGTTAGTCTTAATAAAAATGGACAT
This sequence comes from Equus quagga, assembly GCF_021613505.1. Taxonomy (NCBI): domain Eukaryota; kingdom Metazoa; phylum Chordata; class Mammalia; order Perissodactyla; family Equidae; genus Equus; species Equus quagga. The sequence continues at coordinate 42,913,222 of NC_060275.1, read as the reverse complement.
GAGAAATAAATGCTGGCGCATGTTGTTTAAAAAAAGGAGAAATCACTATAAAAGTGAGTTAGACTTACTAGTTTATTCTGAAGTATGCAATGCAAAAGGTAATGCCATAATATTACAAGCCACGTGTTCCAATTGTAAAATGGTACTGTTATTAAAGATATGCTGCCAAACCAAGAAGTCTACTAAATTGGGTTACTCTTCCTCTCTGTGAAATACTTCATCTGAAATTATGCTTAAAAATCCAAATGTGCAATCATTGATGTTCTGTTACATTTTTCCTCATCTTAATGGTTTTTAAAGTATGTGAATTTAATTGGCCTATAACTTAATGTGGCCATGTGTCTCTGCTCATGGAAAATCTCTTATTATTTACCAGGCACTCAAATCTCCATTAGCAATCACAAAATTTCCATTCCCTTCTTCACATTGTGGTAATTAAAGAATCATATTTACTAGCCCAACAAATCAGATATTTTTATTAAATATCTATTAGATGTCCATAGTCTACTTGATTTTGTCCATTCACTGCTTTGAATTGATTTATTTGTCCTCTGTAGCAACGAATCTTTCACAGTGCTACAGGTAGTGTGAATATGGGTCCATCTGCTTTGCTTTGGATTATGATACGCTAAGCTTGCTCTCTCTGCTCTTCCGTCCTTCTATAAATGCTGATTATGTGCAATTTAGGGAGATATGAATGTGCTTTGAGTCATTTAAAGGCTCTGAGCATGCTTCCTGTACTATATACAATCCATTCTTACAGTTTTTTAAAAAGTTGAATTCAGAAGAAACTCCATTTTTATCTTCAATCAAATTATTATTCCACTATTGATAATTTTAGTGTGAGCCATATATATATATATGAGATAAATTAAAGGGCATCAAGATAAATAGCCATCTTTACTCAGAGATTCACTTTTTACTCTTGCAAGTCCACAAGCATGTCTGTCAGTGGTCTAACCAAATCTATTCATGTTATGTCTTGGGTATCATAACACAATACTTTGTCTTTCTAGTTCCAGGAAGTATAAACAATGTCATCATTAGAAGCTGGTTAGATTAATTGCCTGCCATCAGTGAGACTAGGTATTGACCACATAACCAGCTTTGTCAAGTATGCTTTTATCTTGCTGTTCCTATACTTTGTGCTTTAATTTTTTAGAATGTTCTTTTTAAAATGATACTCTCTTTGACTCTTGCTTCTTAATTTTTGCATATCATTATCAAGGTTTCGGAAGTGTTTACTTGTGGTATAAAATTTTTTATAACATTTTTCTAGCTCCTTCATTTGTTTTCTTTTATTAATAAATTCAATATATATTTTACTTAATCTTACTTTCCTTTCTTCATTTTGGACCTCAGATTCACAGCGTTGGATTGTAATATTAAGATAGTGGTATACTTCCATCATTGTTCAATAGGGATGTCTGGCTTTTTTTTTATTGAGGTAATGTTGATTTCATTGTATAAATTTCAGATGTACATCATTATATTTCGCCCTCTGTATAGACTACATTGTGTGTTTCCCACCAAAATTCTAGTTGACAGTTGCCATCCATCACCGTACACATGTGCCCCTTTACTTCTTTTGCCCTCCCCACCGCCTTCTCCCCTGGTAACCAACAGTCTCTTCTTTATATGTATTTGTTTGTTTGTTTATTTATCTTCCACGTATGAGTGAAATCATTTTGTTTTTATTTTATATCATTCATTTATCTTTTATCTATAATCTCAGTATCCTCTGTCATGAGTCACTCTTTTACATGAAATTTGCATAAATGGTATCCTGTATCTTACATTTTCTCAAAGAATATTATGTATTTTAAATATTTCAGTATTAGTACATACTTGTCTAGTTGCTTCTTGTAACTGCTACATAGTTTTCATAGTATGTTACACATTTTATTTATTCAGTATTTTTTTGATTGATGGGCATTTTGGTGATTCCCATTACTTTGCTATTATAAATTTTGCGATAATAAACTTCCTTAGACATATTTCTTGGAGTATTTATAGTCAAGTTTCTCTGGGTATGAAAGAATATCTGTGTAATAATATGAGCACAATAAACCTGATAAAATGAATCTATTTTTTCCCAGCATTATATTCCCCCAATAGTACATAGTGTTCAAGGTTCCTTCCATTATCATCTTCTGTTTTATGTTATTTTTCCATCACATGAGCAAAAACAGTAACTCTCTTTTTGCTTTTCTTTTATTACTAAGAACTTTAATATCACTTTGTATGCTTATTAACTGATTACTTACTTATTAATTTTATTTGCCCATTTCCTTATGATGTTTACTGAATTTTCTTGCTACTTCTCAGAAATTCCCTATACATCAGATAATAATCTTTGAACAGTTATTCATGTTGCAAATATTTTCACTTAATGTTCATTTGTTTGTTAAATTTCATTCATACCATCCTTTAGTTTTAACATCATAAATTTGCTCCCTCTCTTTTGGTTCAGTGCTTTATTTAAAGAAATTATTCTCCCCTACAGAGTCATAAGGCTACTCTTCTGCATTTTTTTCCTGATGGTTTAGAAGATTTTTCTCACTTTCACATTAAATGTTTAATACTTCTGGGTTTATTTCTTGTGTCCTGTGTGCAGTAAGCTCTATTTTTTTCAGATAGCAATGGAATTTTCCTCAGTTTAAAAAATAAGTTCTTCACAGATTAGTGATGCCAACTCAATCATTATACAAATAAACAAAGAAAATAAACTCAGTTATTACCATGTGCCAGATACTTAACAAGGATTATAGTTTTTAATCCTTACAACTTTTAAATAAGAAATGTTGTTTTTTATTTTGCTGATGAGTAAACAGCATCCATTGAGAAGTTAATTATTTCACCCAATGTTATACAAGTAATAATTACCAGAGGTAAGAATGGAACACTGTAATATCTCAAATAAGTAAACACAACCCAATACTTCTTATAGATAAATATATCTAAAACAAAAATCTTCTTTATCCCATGATAACCTCCTTAGTAGATTTCTTTAGGGTCTCTCCATTCTTTCAAGAGGAAGCGCACAATCCTTGGCTTGACTTCGAAAACTCTCCTTATCTAGCCATGCCCTGCATTTTTACAAATTCATCTGCCTCCTCCTGTCTCCCTCTTCATACTTTGCCCTGTGCAACTGTACCTCGCTTTCACATGACACTAATGGTTTAAGCTTTTTATTTTTTGCTAACGCTTCCCCTCTGTCAGGAAACACTGACCAACTTCACTTAGATAACTCATAGTATGTCTCAAAAAAGCCCTAGAATCAGCTCTTCTAGGAAATCTTTCCTGAATCCCCAATTTGGACCACTTTTGTACTCTGTGCTTCTATATATTTCTTTCATAAGATTTTCTACCTCATACTTAATTTTTCTGCAGAACAGACTACCAGAAGCCTCAAGCAGAAATGCTACTTACTCTCGTTTTATCCAAATCACGTGGCACAAGGTCTGATCCGTGGTAAGCACTCAATAAAAACTGGTTCAGCTAAGCTGAACTGAGAAATCTTTATGGTAAAAGGCATACAATTAATCTTTAGAAAATACTTCACACAAAATGTATTTACCAGTGTGTGCAAATGTTGTTCAGTTGACCCATTTTAAATAATCTCATTCTCTTAATGTAAATTGTGACTCTCAGTAATGGAGAGAGTCATCCTTCTCCAACCTTGAAATATTGGTGACTAGACATCAAATTCTGTCAATGGAGCATCTCTTATAACCACAAATTCCTCACAGATCAGGAGTTGTATCTGGTTTGTAGTATTTGATGTGCTCAGAGAATGAACTCAACTAGCCAAACAAACACTGTTAAGTACAGTTGCCCAATTAAGGAATTCATGATTGTTTTTCAGTTGACTTTAGTCCCAGTATGATATGTTGGATTTTTATCTGTTACCGTTACAAGGAGTGTGAGAAATGTGAAAATATCTTCTGTAGCGATGTAAACAATCAAATTAACTTGTCATGCACTTTGACCATTTTTACCTACAGCAAATAGAAATATAGAAACAATTCTCACATTCTTTTCATAGAAGAGAATGCATAACTTATAAAAATTATTCTATTTGTAGCTAATTTTCAGTGTTCACATATAAGCTTTTGAATAAGTTAAATAGGACAGGTGAATAGAACAAATTTCTTATTTATCTGATATTATACACTCAAAAATCATTCATTTGAACCTGGCAATGGGACGCATATAAGAGAAAAACAAATCTTTCACAATTACCCAAATAAGAAATAACAGTAGAATTTTTTTCTCTACAAATCATTAGTCGAGTCCTCACTCAGAACACAGCTCCAAAATAGTAATCATCTTTTTTTGTCAAGAAATTTATAGCAATAAATTTTTTTACGAACACTAAGGACAACAATCTCATGTTTCATAGACTCTGAAATACCCATGCTTCCGGTGCAGGCTTCAAGGCTGGAAGTAGCAGTTACTAATTTGCCATTTCTTGTGCAGAGTGTCTTTTACTCCCTCTCTGATTCTATAATTAATTAAAATAACATTACTTGATTCACGCTGCATAATATTGAATTCTCTTAAAAGTCAACTGTTTCTTCTTACACCAAAAAGTAAGATAAAAGTGACCAAATAAATTTACCAAATACCTAAATCAGGAGCAAATATCATTCTTCATACAAAGTGCAAGCAAACAGTTTTATTCCTGTTTGTGGAGCTTAACCTTCTGCAAAAGTAATTAAGCGTATAATTATAAAGCTATTTGGAATGATTAAAACCCTGTTATCTTGTGGCATTTAAAGACAAATGCAAATGTCAGAAAGGATGAATTGATTAAAATTTCTATTTAAGAGAAAAAATTGTAGATGGAGGGTGTTATTTATTAAAATGGTGTAGTTTCAGAAAAGGTTTGATCTGCAAAGAAGACACTAAATGTGGAAGATATCTTTCTGTAGTATTGGATATAGCAATCAGCTGCTATTCACCAATATTTATTTTGGGGGTTATTTTAAACTAACAACTCAATGTCACAGTGTTATTTCAAAAGTGAGGTCATGCTTCTGAGGGGCTGCATCTTTTTCAATAAATTAGGAATTGTTAACAGATCTAAGTCTGAGTGAGCCGTGGATACAAGTTTGGTAACGTGTCTGACAAGCTATAGTATGTTAGCAATCTAGATTTTCAAGCTGTGAATTCAAAGGCCAATTGCTTTGAATGAAATGGTCAACTTCTAAAGTGTCTCCTTGCTCAAAATAAAAATAAAATTATGGGAAGAGAATTTGAAGGAGTGAAGGACTGTTGAGCTATATTTTGTTTAATGATCACTTTTCAAATGAATGTGGTTTAGGAGCAGTTTATTGATGGTCCCTAGTCAAGTGTTTTGCATTCTTTTAAAGGAAACCCAATTATCTGTGAGTAAGTAAAATTAACTTCCAGTGCTAGAAGTTAGTGACTATTATCATGTGCTGTGTATGACATTTTCAATTCATACCTTTTCTAAATCTTTAACATTTCTATTCTGAACACATCGTTAAAAATACGAGAAAGTAGACACATAAAGAAATAAATTTTAAGAAGACACATTGTGAAATAAAGACAATAAAATCAACTTTTGCCAAATATGTGATTTAAGACCAACCAAGCAAACAAAAAAACAAACTGTTCTTTAAGTATTACCTTTAAGTTTAAGGATTAAATAAAAAGGATAAAGACTAACACACATGATGGTTGGTTGGAAAGGAGAAAGATTGTGTTTATTTAGTCATCATTGAACTATTTACAAAGCCAAGAGCTAATTAGACAAGTATTACTGAGTGGAACGTCAGTTCAATTTTAGGATAAGAGTCCTTCCTCTCGTTTGATATATGGTCTCTATGATCGCATAGTATCAGTTTCCTATCATTTAAAAAGATATTCTGGGCCTAACCACAAAAGCATTATAGCACATAGGGTACCATGTGGCCCTGACTTCTCAGGATGTCTTTTTCCAAAAAAAAAAAAAGAGCCTAGAAGAGAACTGACCATCTCTTGAAAATTTAACGACATGGTCTATGGGCCACTGATTTTCAGTGGTGTGTCCTCAGAGGGCCGTATACAGGAGAACTTCAGATGCTTGGTTTTAATGAGACTTTGTATTTCTAATTCATTATTGATCCCTTTATTGGAGAAGGGAAGGAACCTTGCATCGATGACATAAAGCTGACAAGAAGCTTGTACTCAGACTAGGAATCAAGGGATAAGATCAAGAAATTATAGGGCAGGCCCAGTGGCATAGCAGTTAAGTTTATGCACTCTCCTTTGGTGGCCCAGGGTTCGCCAGTTCAGATCCCAGGCATGGACCTACACACCGCTTACCAAACCATGCTGTGGCAGGCATCCCACATATAAAATAGAGGAAGATGGGCACAGATGTTAGCTGAGAGCAAATCTTTCTCAGAAAAAAAGAAAGAAAAGAAATCTTGCAAAACTGAAATAGATGAAATAGGATCATTCAAATGGAAAATGATGAAAGAATGGACAAATTATAATGCATGGATCTGAATCCTCTTGCTGAAGATTTTATTAGAAATAGAATATCCATTTGAAAAACAAAATCAGATCTCAGGAGGCCGTTTCAAACATATAATATTCACCAAATAATACATACTCACTTTTAGCACACATCCCTAATTTTCCCTCCACAAGTAATGGTAAGGAAATGCTCTAAGTATTAAGAAATGTAGAAATAACTTTATTTGTGACTCAAACTTATTCAAAATCAAAGATTCATCTGGTGAGCAACTGTATGAAAGTGGGAGGCTAGGCATGTCTATAGTCTGCACACATAATTTATTTATATTTGGGTAATGCACATGGGTGGTAAATCCTAAACTTCAAGAAATGTGTGAAGGCCTTTAGTAGTGGGTCATTTTTTTCATAGCTGAAAAAAATTTTTCAAAAAATGGACAATTCATCCAGGTGAAAAATCCAATGAATATAAGGAATGTAGGAAGGCCTTTCCACAAGACTCATAACTTACTCAACATCAGGGAAGTTACAATGGTAAGAAACCATATGAATATAGGGAGTATGGAAAGGCATTTGTGAAGGGTTCACATCTTACTGAACATCCCGTAAGTGGTATTGGTGAGAAACCTTTCAAATGTGAGCACTATGGGTAACATGGAGGGAAATTTTATGAATGTTAGGGGCCTGGAAAAAATTCTGTTATAACTCAAGACTTATTCTTCATAGAGAATTCATCCCAGTGAGGAGTTATATAAATGAATGCTATGATTTTAAGGCCTTTAGATATTGCTTTCAACTATTTCAGTATCAGAGAATCTATGCTAATTAGAAGCCCTATGAATTGAAGCACTGTGGGAAGCCCTTTCTTTTTGTGGCAGGATCAAATAGCAAATTGAAAAGAGGTAAAAAAGAAGAAACATCTCACAAATAAATCATTATGGAATGGTCTGTATCAAGAGGTCATATCTTACTTGATGAGAGAGTACTTTCATCATCTTTTAACATTTTTAAAATAAAAGAATATATATTTAATTCAGTGAATTTCAGTTCATTTATAATATTCTGTAACAGTTTTCTACAGAACTTTTATATCTATCTCACATTTATTTCACCATGTACTGCAAATTGTGAATCTATGCCAATTTCAGCAAAATTATGTCATAGCATTTATTCAGTAGTTTCTTCCTTTCCTATTACTTTTTCTATTTCCCTGATATATTCTTACTTCTATTAGTTTTTATTTCACCATAATCTCATTTATAATTTTGATTAAATATCTGTAATTGCCTCTGTATTATACTATCTACAGAGTGTTTATATATTTTCATAAAACTATGGTTACATAGGATTTATCCCAGGTTCAACTGGTTCAACACTTGAAAATCAATTTATATGATCCATCATATGAACAGGCTGAAAAAGAAAAATCATATCAATAGATGGATAAAAAGCATTTGACAAAATTCACCACCTGTTCATGATAAAACTCTCAGTAAATTAGGAATAGAGGGGAACTTCCTCAGCTTGGTAAAGAGTATCTACAAAAACCTACAACTAACATCATACTTAATGGTGAGAAACTAGACGTTTTCCCACAAAGATCAGGAACAAGGTAAGGATGTTTCCTCTCATCACTGCTTTTCAACATTGTACTGGATGCTCTAACTCATAAAATAAGACAAGAAATGGAAATAAAAGGTATAAAGTTGGGAAGGATGATATAAAACTGTCTTTGATCACAAATGATGTGATTATCTATGTAGAAAGTCTGAAAGAATTGACAAAGAAAATCTCCTGAAGCTAATAAGAGATTATAACCAGATTGAAGGACACAAGGTTAATATACCAAACTCAATTACTTTCCTATACATCAGCAGTGAACAAATGAAATTTTAAGTTAAAAACACAATATCATTTACATCATTACTTAAAAAAATGAAATTAGGTATAAATCTAGCAAAATATACAAAGATCTATATAAGGAAAACTGCAAAACTCCAATAAATGAAGTCAAAGAAGAATTAAATGAATGGAGGGATATTCCATCTTCATGATAAGAAGACTCAATATTATCAAGATATCAATTCTTCCCAAATTGAAATAGATTCAATGCAATCCCAATCAGAATACCAGTATTTGCATACACATTTTGTGTATATTAACAGACTGATTCTAAAGTCCTTGTAAAGAGGCAAAAGACACAGAATAGGCGATACAATATTGAAGGAGAAGAATAAAGTTGGAGGACAGACACTACTTGACTTCAAGACTTACCATAAAACTATAGTAACCAAAACAGAGTAGTATTGGTGAAAGAATAGATAAATAGATCACTGGAACAGAACCGAGAGCCCAGAAAAGACCTGCATAAATATGGTCAACTGATCTTTAACAAAGCAGCAAAAATAATATAATAAAACAAAGATATTCTTTTCAACAAATGGTCTGGAACAACTGGGCATCTTGAATCAAAAAAATGAATCTAGACGTACATGTTACACGTTTCACGAAATTCAATCAAAATGGATCACAATCCTAAATGTAAACCACAAAACTATAAACCTCCTAGATGATAAATAGAAGAAAACCTGGGTGACTGACTATGGTGATGACTTTTAGATAAAACAAAACCATGATCTATGAAAGGAAAAATTGATAAGCTTGACTTTATTAAAATTAAAAAGTTCTGCTTTGTGAAAGACACTGTTAAAAGAGTAAAAAGACAAGCCACAGAATGTGAGAAAATATTTTCCAAAGACATGTATGATAAAGGCCTGTTATCCAAAATATACAAATGACTTAAACTCAACAATTATAAAACAAACAACCTGATTAAAAAATGGGCCAAAGATCTTAACTGACCCTCACTGAAGAAGATATTCAGATGATAGAAAAGCATATGAAAAGATACTCCACATCACGTCCTCAGGGAAATGCAAATTAAAACAACAATGAGATACCACTACACACTGTTAGAACGATCAAAATCCAAACCACTGACAGTACCAAATGCTGGCGTGGCTGTGAAGTAACAGGAACTCTCATTCCTTGCTGGTGGGAATCCAAAAGGGTACAGCCACTTTGAAGACAGCTCGTGGTTTCTTACAAAAGTAAATATACTGAGCCAGCCCTGAAGACCCAGTGGTTAAAGTTTGGCATGCTCCGCTTCCTGGGTTCAGTTCCTGGGTGCAGGACCACACCACTCGTCTGTCAGTAGTCATGTGGTGGCAGCAGTTCACACAGAAGAACTAGAAGGACTTACAACTAAAATATACAACTATGTACTGGGACTTTGGGGAGGAAAACACAGAGAGGGAAATTGGCAACAGATGTTAGTTCAGAGTTAATCTTTCCCAGCAAAAAGAAAGAAATATACTATTATTACCATATTGTATTAACATACAATCCAGCAATCATGATCCTTGGTATATAATCAATGCAGCTGAAAAATTATGTCCACCCAAAAACTTGCACATGAATATTTATAGCAGCTTTATTCATAATTGCCAAAACTCAGAAGCAACCAAGATGTCCTTCAGTAGGCGAATAGATAAATAAACTTGGTTGATGCAGACAATAGACTATTATTCAGTACTAAAAAGAAATGAACTATCAAGCATTAGAAAGGCATGGAGGAACTTTGCAAATTACTAATTGAAAGACACCAATCTGAAAAGGCAACACACTGTATGATTCCAACTATATGACATTCTGGAAAACACGAAACTATGGAGACTGTAAAAGATCAGTGATAGCCAGCGGTTGCCAGGGAGAGATAAATAGGGCAGTGAAACTACTCTACATGATAATATAATGATGGATATATGTCATTCAACATTTATCCAAACCCACAGAATGTACAACACCAAGAGTGAACCTTTATATAAACTACGGACTTTGGGTGATTATGATTTGTCAATATAGGTTTATCTGTTTTAATAAATGTACCACGTTGGTGGGGGTTGCTGATCATGAGGGAGGCTATCCATATTTAGGGTTGGGGGTGTAGGTGAAATCTCTATACCTTCCACTCAATTTTCCTGTAAATTCAAAACTGTTCTAAAAATGTCTATTAAAAAATAATTAGACCTATGCAATAAATCCTACTCTAACTTACTATTTATAACATTTTTTATTTGTGAAGGGAGTACTGCCCATTTTCTTTTATGCAGTGAATTCTTATTTTAAAAAATATTGGACAAAAGGGCAAAAGGCAAGGGATCTGAACAAACATTTTTCCAAAGAACACATACAGATGGCCAACAGGCATATGAAAAGATGTTGGATATCAGTAATTACCAGGGAAATGCAAATCAAAACCACAAGGAGATATCACTTCATGCCCATCAGAATGGCTATTATTAAAAAGAAAAGAAATCAGTGTTGGAGAGGATGTGGAGATAAGCGAAGCCTCGTACACTGCTGGTGTAAACTGGTGCAGCCACCATGGAAAATAGTATTGAGATTCCTCAAAAAATTAAGACTAGAACTGCCGTTATAGTAATGGATCAGCTATTCCACTTCTGAGTATTTATCCAAAGGACACAAAAATACTAATTCGAAAAGATGTTTGCACCCCTATGTTCATTGCAGCCTTATTCACAATAGCCAAGACTTGGAAAACAATCTTAGTGCTCATCAATGGATGGATAAATAAAGAAGATGTGAGATATATATACATATATATGTAATGGAATACTGCTCAGCCAGAAAAAGGTGAAATATTGCCGTTTGCAACAACATGGGTGGACCTTGAGGGCATTATGCTAAATGAAACAAGTTAGACAGAGAAAGCTAAATACCATATGATTTCACTCATGTGAAAAATATAAAAAGAACAGCAAACAAACTCATAGATATGGAGAATAGATTGGTGGTTACCAGAGAGGAAACGGGACGAGGTAGAAAGGAGTGAAAGTGCACATGTGTACCATGACAGATGGTAATTAGACTAAAAAGAAAAGAAATATTAGAAAGAACAAAAAACATGGCTGCTAATGCTATCAGAGACAACCACGAGAACATTTTGAAAACATTGTTTTAAGATATTTTATGAAAAACAAAGTGATTGTGTTAATGATAGTCCCCTAAATCTGTCTTTGTTTTGACAAGATGTACTGTAAAGAAGCTTGGCTTAATACACACAAAGCACAGTTTCATTGTGAATTTTTGTCATTGAAAGTAAATTCACTTAGTTTAAGCAGGTAAATATGTATTGATAGCTCATATGTTCTTTGATCTCTCTTTGATAGTTTCATTTCTAAAGAAGTCATGTAACCAAAAGTATCTACAATTAATATAATGTGTTCTAGTTAACTCCATTTAAATATTCCAGAATTTTCTCAGGAGAGGAACAAATAAAATTATACAAGTTAAGAAAAAAATAGAGAAAGAAACAGGAATAACACTACTTTTATAAGAAGATATGTAAATTAACTCTTTTTAGAAATAAATGCATTGCCGTTCACTAAAAAACATATCTGTGCTCTCCTTTGGTATACCTCTCACTTGAAATTTAAAGTTGTAGAAACCGGTCTATTGAGGTATTACTTGCATACAGCAATATTCAACAATTTTAAATGTACAAATTAAAGAGTTATGACAATAAGATGCAGTCAGGCAAATACTGCTGCAATCATGATATACAACTTTCTCATCATCCCAAAGAGTTCTCTCATGTTTTTGTCACAGTCTGTCCCCCATCCCTACCCCTAGCTCCAACAACCACAAATCTGGATTCAGTCACTATATCTTTGCCTTTTTTAGATTTTCACATGAATGGAAGCATAAAGTATTTCCAACTAAAGCATTAGCCAAAGAAAGCCCATGGGTCAGAGAGCAATTTTGATTCTTAAAAAAGAAATCAGTTTGTGGATCAAATAGCAAATACAAGACTAGGTAACAAGAGACTGAAGTATGCAGAGTAATTTATTTTAAAGGTGCATAAGGAAAGGAGGCAACTAAGGACCATTGGATGGTATAGGAATAAACAGTCCAGAATAAATGATATTGAAGGCAGTAGATAGGCATTAAATAATTAAATTAAATTAAACTCGATGCTAAAAGCAAATTTAAAATACATAGCACCAACTGAATGCTGAGCTTTATGCCAGGCATCATAGCAAGTGATACATAATAATCCCCACAAAACCCCCTGAGGGAATTACTATTATTAACTTTTTTTGACTAGTGAATAACCCAAGCTAAATATGGAATAACTTGACTAAAGTTATCCATACACTAGTGGTAGAGCCAAGACTGGAACTCAGGTGGTCAAACACTGGAGAAAAACTAATACAAATTCCCAGCCACAAAGCACTATAGACATCGTTTAGTCCAGTTTCAACATTTAATACTTAAACAGGTCCAGAGTGGCTAAATGGATCACTCAGCTGTTTGGATTCAAAGCTTCACCAATATGATTTTTTGAACTTCATAGATATTATTATTATTAATATTAATATTACTACTATTAATATTATAATCATTTAAGTCAGTGTTTAAAGATATGTGTGTATATATAAATAACATCTATATATGATTGGTATATATTTGAACACATTGGTGTATATATTGAACAATGAATAAAGCCAATTCATTTAGCATATTTTGATCAATTGCTAATGAGGTTTACAAGTGGATAAGTAGGGTGATATTTGAAAATTTGCAATAGAATATGCATTCTAATAGAAGCTGGAATCGAGATTGACTAAGTCACTATTTTCCTTTGAACAACAGTTTTCCCATTATTAAAAATAAAGAGATTAAGGAACATAATTTTTATATAAGATATAGGGTTGAAAACTATTATTTTATTAGATAAATAGCTGTCATAATTTCATGTAACCACACTCAAAGAATTCTTAAATATCTCATTATTTTAAAGTTTTTCTGAATATTTTCTCAAAGTGAAAGGATTTCAGAAATATGATGCATTCCTACTATGTGTAGGAATTCCTACAAATTCCTATTTCCACATGTAACCTAGTAAAAATAACTTAATGTGTACTTTTTAGCCTTTCTTAATGGTATCTGTTATTTATGAACCTAAATGACTCAGCACATTCTATTTGGCTTATTACTCCGTGGCGTCTTTCAGTCTGTTTTAATACTGTAGAAGCTTTAGCTGCTCTGGTTCTGCTTACTAACCAAGCTAAACCTAAATAAGATGGCTCAGCACAATCCTAACCTAGCATTTTTCATCATTTTTCGCATTCTTAATGTTCAAGGTGACTGACGCTTTCTGTATGTCCTTGACTTTACAATATTATGGCCACTGAGTTAAAAAGAAATTCCCCAGTTTGTCTATCAAGTAACTTCTAAAACTGAAAAGTAAAGTTATAGACCTCACCAGGGGATATTATCATAATTATAAAATGGCCTGAATAAATTTATATGTAACATTTTATTTTTATACACTGGTATGAATACAAATTGATCCTCCATTTTTCCAAAAGAAAAAAAAGCATCTCACATTCTTTTCCAGGACTCGATAGAATCAGTGCAATGTAAATATAAGTTGGTGAAATTATTTTCTACTAACATATAGTATAGTTAAATATTGTTCTCAATATATCATGCAATCAGTCATTAATAATTGATTTATGTGCTCTTCTAATGAACTTTTTCTAAAGAGGCACAAGCAATAAATTCTATTTCCCTAATCACATAAACCAGTAGGTAGTACAATATGTTGTTTGCTGGTAATGGCAGTTACTAGTGGAAGTTGTTAGCTCACAATATGGAATTGCAGGATATATGTTGCAGTTTGTGTTTAAATAGCAAGACCTCAGATGGTTAGCAGAAAGTGCCTGTGGGAGATCACTATTGTACATTATAGTAACTCGAAATCTTTAAGAATTGTCCTGAAATAACTTCTAAGCACACTGCAATTCTAAGCTAACATACTGAAACCCATGTCTTATTCAGGTAAAATCAAAGGCAATCATATGGTTAGGAGAGCATGAGACGCTTACTGTCTATTAAGGATCTACCCACAAGGGAAGACATGTCTTTTTAGAAGATTTTATTTTGATACAAGATGGAATCTTATAGTCAGTAACTCAGTTTACAGAGGATTCAGTAATTACAAAAGGAATATCCCATCTGTCTCTTATTAAAATGTGATAGATATTATGATTCCTGGAAATGGCTTGCTTAGAGAAAGATTATTCAATTTTCTGGCTGGAATATGCTCATTTATGAAGATTGTATAGCTATGATGTCAATTCACTGTACTTTGGCTTTTGACCAAGATACATCCATTAAAAATTTTTGTCATTTTAGTGTCCATATTCTTTGGTTCCTAAAATCAATATTATAAGAGACCAGAGTGTATTGACAGAAATCTACATTTTTCTCTCAGCTCAGAGGAAGAGTATCTAATACCTTCACTAGTGTCCCATAGGCAGTGTAGGAGAGGAAGACATTTTGTCTACCGGCTCTGGGTCCTTCTGGCAGGAGAATGAATTAAATTCACATGAGACAGAATAACAGGAGAAAATTAAACAAAGCTTTATAACATGTATACACAGGATAGGCTCAGCAACCTGAGCAACTTGCCAAAATGGCTGAAGCCACCACCTTAAATATCATCTTCAGCTAAAGGCAAAGGAGGATGTTGGGGGTGGGGGGAATCAGTTATGGGAGATTACCAGAAAAGTATAGTAAAAAAGAGTAAGGTTATTATGCAGATTTAAGTCCTTGCCTTCCACATTGATAAGAGTTTATAGAGATAAGGTCATCCCCCCTTCCTGGTACAGAGAGGGAGACACATTTACAGATGGAGATTTCCTTTACAAATGTACATGTCTCCTAAGAAAGGGTAAGTAAATTCTACTTTTCAGAGTTTCTCTTGTGTCTGCAGTTTTTAAAAGTAACTAGCCCAAAGCAATCCTCATGCCAAAGAGACGTATCTTAGGGTGGCCAATTCCAGTCCCCTACAGCAAACACACAGAGTCACCTCGGGCACCACTTGGTTGTTTTTGGCCAGGAAAGGCTGATCCTTTTCTGTGATACAGTGGAACTTACGTAACATGACATAAACAGTCATAGCTAACTCACTGCGGTGAGCAAAGACTGAGAGGATAAAATCATTTCAAAGAAAACAAAAAAATCTTGCATTTGTTGATTTTTGAATATGCTGAATAGCGAACGACAAAGATGACATGCACTTGATGCAAAGGATGAAGAACTAATATACTCAAGGATGAGTGTAACTATCTTTATCATTAAAGACCATGCTATCCTTTCCATCTGTAGTTTAATTGTAGCTAGTCCAGAGATTGAAAAATTGCCTAGTAATAGCTAACAAGTATATAGTGCTTATTATTTTTCAGGCATTATATTATTCTAAATGCTTTACATATATCATTTTTTCCAGTTTTTCTCACTCTGTAAAGACAGTATTATTATTATTATCCACATTTTATTGGCGATAAAACTTGGAGAGATTATGTGATTTGCCTAAAGTCAGGCAGCTAATACATAACAGGACTAAGATTTGAACACAGGTAATTCATACTCCTAACCTTATCACTAACCCTTTAATGAAAGTGGAATTTGTCGCAATATATTGCAACCTTAGTACTCCTGTGTTATGCCATGGTTGAGACAATTTAGTATATGAAAATAGAAATATCAAAAGCAACGAAATTGTATTAATATTACACTTTTACTACCATAAGCTTAGAGGCAAGATCAGGGAATGTAATGAGGAGACTGGGCACTAGACAAGAAAGAAGTCTGAGGTTCGAGGTCAAGAGGAACACCTCTCCCTGAGCCCATACTAGGATATGTCCTTCTATTAGAATCCTCACGGGATCCTGGAGTTTGCCTTCATGGCACTACCCACACTTGAAATTATTTATAAAATTATTTGTATAATAATGTCTGTTTCTCTGCTACATTGTATTCCCAGGGAGAACACAATGCCTTGAATATTATAAGTATTCAACAAGTCATTTCAAAGAAATAACAAATTGAATACTCAGGAAGAGAAAGTCTAAAAAACAACAAAACACAATCACAAAAAATTCTAAAAAGAACTTTCAAATTTTAATGATGCCACTTGTCTGCTCATCTTTCACTGTGCTTTGTAACCTAGCAGACTTCATGGGCTTGTAAGGGAGATTTCTAAAGGCACCATTCTCTTTGCAAAATAAACCTAAAATATACACTTTCCTGAGTCTTCCAGGTACATTTGACTTTGATCAGAAACTCATTGATGTCTTTCATATAATGAATTAACAGTGAACACATAGACTAAATAGGAAATGTATTGTTAAACAAATTGCACGAAATTATCTAAGTAAATACATATTGGGGGAAATAATTCCATTTTGTCTTAAGAGTTTCATTTGATCCATACCTGAATGAATGGATAAAGCACAATGTGGTGTATACATACAATGGAATATTATTGAGCCTTAAAAAAGAAAGAAATTCTGACACACGATACAACATGGATGAACCCTGACATTATGCTAAGTGAAATAAGCCAGACACAAGACCAATTAGTGTATGATTCCACTTATATGAGCTACCTAGAGTGGTTAGATTCACAAAGACACAAAGTAGAATGGTGGTGACCAGGAGAAAGGAGGAGAGGGGAAAGGAGAGAGGAATGGGGAGTTATCATTTAGTGGGTAGTTTCAGTTTGGAATGACAAAAAAGCTCTGGAGATGGATGATGACAATGGTTGTACAACAATGTGAATGTACTTAATACCAAAGAACTGTACATTTAAAAATGGTTAAAATGGTAAATTTTATGTATATTATACCACTATAAAAAATAACATGGCAAAAAAGTTCATTTGAAATCAACATCTCATCAGAAATATTGTTGAAGTTGTATTCATGGTGTTATAGGTTTCTTGGACATATGCATACTTATTGCTGAGTCCGTTGAGATAACATTGGAGGTTTTATCTTATTAAGGCAATCAATTTGAACTTTAATTTGAATTATTTAATCTCATGCTGCCTTACTACTCAGATATTTTAATTTCCAATTAACTTACCAGTTAGTTGAGATACTATTTTATTTGTCTAAAAATATCAATATTAGAAGTCAAAATCACATACCTTTTACTAAGCATATGTGAAAACTTGGCAAGCAATGCTCTGTATCTCTGTCTAGGTTTACATTTATTTAAAATAAAATATGAATTGTTTGTAAGAATCAGATATGTAAAAAATTGGAACAAGTGAAATACACACACAATGGAAGATTGTACTGATGTTATCAATTCATGTCAATGTTAATATTCATAATACTATTTTTATAATAATTTCACTGAGAAAATATTAATTTAGACCTTTCCTATGCCTTGCATTTGTACACTGGCAGACAAAAGAATTAAGAGTCTGGGCTCTGGCTTAAGCCTTCCTGGGAACAAATGTCAACTCTGCTACATATAATTGTAAGCACTTCACCAAGTACATCAACCCTCTGGGCTTCAGTTTTCTCATTTGTAATATAGAAAAAGAACAGTTACTACCGCATAGAGGTGATCAAATGAGTTACATCTATTAAATACCTATAAACTTGCTTGGCATATATTTAGCCCAAAATCAATGTTGGGTATACTATATTGCTCAAATGAATAATATGTAAAATCATATAGAGATTGCCAAAATCAATTTCAAAGCATGTTAAAATAGGTGGTTATTATGCAGTTAGGAAGCAGTCTGCATGAGTCTTCAGAGGTTACCTAGTAAAACTATTTTCAAACTATTTACATGGTTAAGATCATAACAATTTCAGAGCAAAACTTTTTAAGCCATTCAAAACCACTATAATGTCAAAAAGAGACGCAATTTTTGTAATGTGGCATACTCTGTAAACCACTGTTATGAACAAATTGATGCAGACTTGTAATGCTATTCTGTGGTACAAGATAAAAAAGGGACCCTGTTAGAATTGACTCAAAGTATTCCACATTTGGTGTTTCCCTAAGGAAAAATAGAGAAGAATCATTAATCAGTATTGCATCTCATGTTTGTTTCATACATTTATGAATTCTAACGTTAAGTGCCAAATAAGGAAATTGGTAAATAACTATAAATATCAATTTCAAAACTCTTTGCTTGTATTCACACACAATGAAAATACGCTGTTTCAGGAGGAAATAATCAGATATGTCAGAAAAATACGCTGTGCATGTGGCTCAAGACTGTACTTTGCAGTGTATTATTCATGCATTTAAACGGAGATGACAGATTATAAAGAAAGAGAAAATAAAATGTCAGTAAGACAATACTATATTCAAAAATGTGAGTGAATTTCTCCAAGGTAATTTAAATCATGGTACATTGATAGGTTTGTGCTAATGGGCAATCACAGTGGATGTACATCTGAATTCATGATAAGTGGAAGTGGAACTCTTTGTGAGAAACATAATTTATATATGAATGCTAGGAAATATAGACTAATGCTATGTCCTTAAACAGTTTCCTAAGTAAATATTCAAGTATTTCAATTCTCATGGAATAATGACTCAACTGAAAAAAAAGCTCCAAGCAAAGTTTAAGCCTAATGTTAAAAATCAGCTTTTTGGGACAACTCTCTATTTTTAAACAGCGTTCTTGATATGGTATGCATCGTGTGAAAGTGAAGCCACTTTTAAAGTAGCTATAACTTTTTGTTTTATATGAGTCAGTGTTACTGATAACTTTGACTCAGATTTGAAAAAGTGTTTCAGTCATAATCATGGATCTATTATATTTTTGTATTATGTCAGAGTAAAAGGAAGAGAATAATGCACAATTTTCCAAGAATATTAAGGCACAAATGTATAGCTACAAAATATTATTTGATGTCCATACATGCATAGCAATTATAAAGAACTATAAAGGAACAAAGTAGAATGCAAAGAAATCAAATGGCTCTGATAACACTTTCTGGAAGAGAGGAAAGATTCTTCTCATTTACATGAACCGAACAAAAAATATTAGTTTAACCTGAAAGTCTGAATTCAAAGAATGATTGCTATATTTTACTCTAAATAAAACCCTGATACAGCATAAATGTGCATTTATCTTCTTATTTACTTATTACTTACATAGTGTTCTTTTTTAATTTCTTTTTCCCAAACAATTATTTCTGGCTCACAAAGATGCCATATAATTCAAAAAGTAAAATAAATTAGACATACAGATTTTGTTTTGGCAAAATGTTTTTCAGGGAAAACTAAAAAATGCTTCTCTAAAAGTGTTGAGGAAACTCTTCTTTATGAAGGCCCACAGAGCAAATTTCTCTTGGACTGAAGTATTAGCAGTGGTGGTGACAGTGTTGAAATTGTGTTTTATAGGTGCTCTGGAAAATATAAATCTAACTGAGTGTCGATAGCCAGCAAATGACCAGAACTTGTGACATAGAGCTTGTGTTCTATCCTTACACTTGCCAAAATCTTGTTTACATTATTTCTTTACAATTATTTTCCATTGAGCTAAGATTTTGATCCTCCAATCAGAAGAACTTCCATTTTCTTTGCTTTTTGCCAAGTCATCTTCTCTCCTTGTGGTATTTAAGAATCTAAAGGCCCAGCAAATTAAATGCAAAGAGAACAAAATAAAAAGAAAATAAACCAAGAGGTGAGGGAGGTGTGAATACAAAAAGTTTGTTAATATAAAAAATAAATATTTTTGGCACATATGAAATATACTTTGGAAGTGTTACTCTAGCTATACCCAACAATGATTAATTTAGTTATAAAAATTTTATATAGTTCTTTTATATATGCTTATATCATCAAGACAAAATATGAGCAAATAGTCAGGAATGTAATCTGTCCGTATAGAATTTTATTAGAGAGAATCTGAGAATAGGTAGTGTTTGTTTTGAGCATCTAACGGAATAAATGGGGGAGGGGGTCATAGCCTCAGGAGAGTGGCCTATATGTAGAAATACACAATCTCAAGCAACTATCAAAATATGGTAAATTTATTTCTATTATATTCAGTTTCTTTTATGTGGTTATGTGTTTAATTATCATTATTTCATCAATTTACTTCCTTGATATCTCAGATTTCCACTTAGAAGAAAGTGGATATGGGTATTATAAAAAGTATCAATCTATCTAATACCATTTCTAGCTCTTATTCTCATAAAAGCAAAAGAATTGAGTGACTTTTTCTAAGATCTGACATGATGTGATTTGATCCCACACCTTAAATATTTTGTTAAAATATGTAAATAGTTTCTAGTTATAAAATTCTTCAAATTTAGCCATTTGGTAAGTAGAAATCAAGAAACTTGCATAACTTAAAAGAAAGCAAAATATTTACAAGAAATGAAGGAACTACTCAACTTTTGAAGTGTCTCTAAGGAAGAAAAGAGATTAGATTTTCTCTCCCTACAAAATTGAATTAAGCTAATTTAAAAGATTAATCCTACCTTCCCAGAAATATAACAGCTATAAGCCCTCATAGATTAAAAAAAACATTTAGTCTTAAATCTCTGTTGTCAACTCTCATTAAATTTTCTTTTTCAAAATTAGAAACCTGATAAACATTACAATAAACACTATCAAAAAGAGTACTTTGACTCTCTCTTACATTTTATACAACACTTTCATGTGTATTTTCTTATCGGGAACTTAATTTTTGATGCTCACCAAATAAAAGATGAGGGTTGAATAAATAACATATATTGAGAGAAATTTGTAATGTGTCTGATGAGCCAGATACAGTACTATAAACCGAAGGAGAAATTAAGAACCAGGATAAAGTAAATACATATGGGGAAAGTGAAATTCACTGAGGAATGTGACAGAGAGAATAGGAATGGTCGCCATCAGTGTCAGTAAAGGCTGTACATGCTATTCAGTGGAGAAAATAGATACTATAAAGAAGTGACTTTCAAATCCCTTGAGGAAAGCTTAGTGAAATTTCTCTTTGTAAACCTAGTAAAATTCTCTGATAATACAGAAAAGGTTCAATTGCCTAAATTTATTCTAATCTAGAATAGTGTTAGAGCTGTTAACTAATCAGAATGTAACATTTCCATAATGACACTTTATAAGACCCATTTTCTACCTTGCTGTTCCTAAAAATTAAATTACACACATTTAGCAATTTTCTAAGTGCTTTAAAAATATCTCTATTCTCTCATGTTGCTATCTGAAGTTTTATTTTTCAAACTAGCACTTCCAGCAAAAGACACTTAGAAATAAGATTTCATTTCCTTTTTAAGATTACTGGCACCAAAAGAAAAACCTTTTTAGTTTAGTTTAAATTTGTTTGAAATTGTTCTTGTTGCTGTTCTTAAAAATAAAAAAAAATCATAGTAGAAATACTGACTTCCTCAAATTCAAACAGTAAAGGATTTGTAGTGGTCCCACCATACAAGTGGAAATTACATTTTGTTTCTCTACATGGACTTTAAACACTTAGTAGGAGATTTGTGCCCTCGGAATTTCTAGCTGTATAATCCTGAATACCTTCAGTAGGATGTCATACCCTAGCCCAGTGCTGTTCAAAGTGCTGGTACTCAACAAGTTAAGATGCTTATCTGAGAGTGAAATTTAAGGCATTGCTTCTTTCATTAAAAATGTATAGAATAAAAGAATTTTCAACTGAACTAACAAATTTGATTTGTGAAGCAGATGATCACATGTTGACTTTAATTGCCATTTTATAAAGCTTTATATGCATCTTATTACAAATAAATTTATCTTGACTCTATTGTATTTAGCAGTTAATTTTGTCTGAAAGAACAAAATCCGATTCGCACTCAATTAAGTACAAAATAACACTGATGGTGAATGATAAGTAGTGGAAAGCCTTAGTACCAACAGCTCTTTATAATAATCCTATGCTCTCTTGATAACTTACTCTTTGTCTAAATAACGTATTCTGTTTCTGGTCTGTTATCTTTGGAAAACTGTGTATTTGACAATTTATATATTTCAAAAGATTCTAATTTTGTTGAAGGTATGTGACCATGTTTGTATGCATATCCAACGTCATGTATAATATGGAGCTTATTTCCTACTCATGACTAAATAAATGTCAGAAATCTTGTATCAAATAGGGCATATGATTAGATCAAAAACATCTTCAAAAGTCACAGTGATCCCATTTCTAAACACCAATATCTAACTGAAAAGAAGCTGAAAATCAATGGTTTCCACCAACTTAGAAAAGTTGAATATTTCAAACTGCACTTTAAAACCTCTTTCGATTACTTTCTTTGCTCTACATTATGCAAGATTAAATCACTAAGGGAATATTAAAAGCATCTTTTACATAAAAATCTAAATCAAACATCCCATAATGGAGAAAAGTAAATACACACACACACATAAGTATTTGTATACACACACACATACATGCATATACATACATGTAAGAAAAATCAGAATTAGAATTTCTTGAATAATTGTTATATATACTTCTTTTAATTGTACCTTAGAGATTAGGTGTCATTAACAATTTGATATAAAGCAGTAAAAAATCACTTCAATACTAGTGAACAATTAATCAGCAGTATAATTATAAAAGAAATTTTAATACACTATTAAGTACATGAAAAGATTTGACCTACACTTAACTCAACTTTCTTCTTAATCACCATAAGTTTAAATCTTAAAGATATTATTATTCATCACAACCAGGAGAAAAGATCTTTGAAATTATTTTCCCTAGAAAATGGTCTATATATTCACTGTATATGCATTCTACTTTTTTCCCACGCGTGACAAATTAGCTTCTTGCTTTAAAAAGCTTATTGATCTTATAGTCTGATCCAATAAGCCAGAAATTATCAAGGAAGTAAATACATATTAAACATAGACTATACCAGTACTTACAATTTCATAAAGGAGAAGTACTTGATCTGGGATTTTAATGAAAACCCAGATCAGTGATGTCCAATAGAAATATAATGTGAAATCCAGATCTAATTTTAACATTTCTAATAAGTGCTTTAAGAAAGTAAATAGGAAATGTGAAATTATTTTAAGAATATATCATAGTAACTGAATATATCAAAAATATTATTTGTTTATGTAATCAATATTTTAAAATAATTTTAAATTATTTTTCTCTAAAATTCTTTGAAATTCCAGGTCTATTTTACACTTACAGCACAACTCAATTTCAATGATAAATTTTCATCAGAAAACTTGATCTGAATTTAGCGTTTATAAAATTTATAGCAAAAAAAGATTCACATGCACAAATTATTCCAAATATACTTAAAATTTTCTCATAGAAACTAAAAATTGATATTTAAATTTTAGTTAATTACAATTAAACAATATTAAAAAGTCAGTTCCTCAGTTACACCTACCACCTAACAACTTTTCAGCAGCCACATGCATCTGGTGGCTACTCTATTGACAAATGCAGGCTCTTTTATCTTACAAATTGTTTCAGAGAATTTACTATTTGCTATTATAGGGAAGACACTGAAAATACAGAGTAATGTATTTTGCAGTCAAGTGGGAGAGAGAATCAAGAAAATAGCCAAGTGCGGTGTGCTATAAATAGTGTCAAAGATAGAGGTATGCATTAGGCACTATGGAAGAATATGAAATGAGATTAGCAATGATGGTACTAGAAGAGTAATGACAGAGGAGTGATATCAAGTAGATGGCAGACTAGGAAGTTATGAGCCTTCATTCCCCCATGGAAACATTAAATAAACAATTAGAAGCTGACTAAAATAACTTCATATGAGCTCTAGAAATCAGTTAGAAATCTAAAGCAATCAAGCGAATGTGCAATGAAGAAAAGACCACATTTAAAATAACAGGAAACTTTATGGTGTTTTATCACACTTTTCCTATGCTCTCTCCAGTGTGGCATGGTGCATTTTGGAGGATCCAGGGACCCAAACTCAATTCTCTTCTGCAAACTGGAGAGAGCACAGTGAAGTGAATTTGCTTTGTTCTAAACTGTATGTAGACTGCCTAAAAGATTGATCTACATAAAGACTAACTCAGAGTTTAAATGACCAATAACAGCTCAGATCTCAGCCAAGGGGAGTTATGGAAAGCAGCTGGCACAGTTCATTAAAGCTGCAGAAGGCCAAAGACCCAGAGACACTGGGGCAAGAGATTTCTGAATGAGAAATACAAGAAAACAGTGAGGGCCTCAGGAAGAAGCAGGGGTGAGACTCTTAGGAAAACTAAGATATTTAAAAGCACCCACATATACAAGTGGGGGAATTGAGAAAATAAAGGACTCAAACAGGCCCAGGAAGACATATGCCCAGAAAAGGCCAGAGAAGACCTTAGGCCTTCATACTGGGCTGATTAGTGAAAATCTTCCCCTGCACAGAGCCAGTCTGCAAAGACTGGGAGAGGTAGCTTTTTTTAAAGGTCTCATTTTCAATTGAAGATTATAAGGCATAAAAAGAAACAGGAAAACATGGCCCACACAAAGGAAAAAAATAAATCTCCAGAGCCTATCCCTGAAAAAACACAGAATTCAGAATAATTAGACAAAGACTTTAAAAGAACTATCTTAAATATGCTCTAGGAGCTAAAGAAAAACATGGACAAAGAACTAAAGGAAATCAAGAAAATGATAAATGAACAAAATGAGGATATCAACAAACAAAAATTGTAAAAAAGAATAAAACAGAAATAATGGAGCTGAAAATACAATAGCTGAATGCAAAAATTACCCAAGGGGTTCAGTAGCAGGCTTGTACAGGCAGAAGAATGAAGGAGCAAACTTGAAACAGGGCATTTGAAATGATCAAATTGGAGGAGCAAAAAATGAATAAAGTTATTAGAGCCCAAGGAACTTATGGGATGTTATCAATTAGACCAAAATATGTATTATAGGAGTCACAGAAGGAGAAGTGAGAAGGGGGAGGAACGATTACTTGAGAAATAATAGCCTAAAACTTTCCACATTTGAGGAAATGTGCATATACAAATACAAGTAGCTCATCGATACCTAATTAGAATAAACTCAAAGAGACCCACACCAAGACACATTATGATCAAACTGTCAAAAGCCAAATGAAAGACAGAATCTTAAAAGTAGCAACAGAAAATTAACTCTTTACATCCAAGGGATCCTCTATAAGCTAGTTAGCAGATTTCCTAGCAGAAACCATAGGGGCCAAAAGGTGGTGTAAGGATATATTTAGAGTACCAGAAAAAAACATAACCCAAGCTGTCATCTGAAAATTCTATATTATATCTAATAAAACTGTCCTTCAAGATTCAGGAAGAAATTAAACACTCCTAAATAACAGGTAAGTTCATGACCACTAGATCTGCCCTAGAAGAGATGTTAAAGGGAGTCCTTCAAGTTGAAATGAAAGTACACTAGATAGTAAATCAAAGCCATACAAAAATATCAGGGGCCAGCCTGGTGGCGCAGTGGTTAAGTGTGCATGTTCCGCTTTGGCAGCCCAGGGTTCACTGTTTCAGATCCTGGGTGTGGACATGGCACCCCTTGGAAAGCCATGCTGTGGCAGGTGCCCCACATATAAAGTAGAGGAAGCTGGGCACGGATGTTAGCTCAGGGCCAGACTTCCCCAGCAAAAAGAGGAGGATTGGCAGCAGTTAGCTCAGGGCTAATCTTCCTCAAAAAAAAAAAAAAAAAAATCAAAGCTCTCCAGTAAAGGAAAATATATGGACAAATATAAAAACCAGTAATAATTTAATTTTGGTTTGCAACTTAACTTTTGAATATCTTATGTAATTTAAAACACAAAAACAGGAAAATAGATATAAATTTATATCAATGGGTATATGATATATAAAGATGTAACTTGTGATATCAATAATATAAATTGTTGGGGGGAAGAACTGTAAAGTAGTAGTTTTCAGATGCAGTTGAAGTTAAATTGCTACCAGTTTAAAATAGATTGTTATAATTTAAGGCTATTATATGTAATGCCCAAGGTAACCACAAAGAAAATATCTATAGAATATACAGAAAAGAAAATGAGAAGGGAATCAAAACGTGTCACTTAAAATAAAACAAAACAAAAACAAGCAAACACAAAAGAAGGTAGTAAAGAAGGAAATGAGAGACAAAAAATATATGACATACAGAAAACAACAATATGGAAAGAGTCCAACAGTTAATTTGGTGACGGTTGACTAGTAACTAGTGACTAGTGTTTAAGACTAGTGACTAGTCACTAGTCTTAAAGAACAAATGAACCAAAGAAGAAATCACAAGGGAAATTAGAAAATATCTCGATAAAATTGAAAATAAAAACACAACATACCAAAACATATGAGATTCAGCAAAAACAGTGCTAACGGGGAAATTTATAGTTGCAAATACTTCTATTTAAAAAGAAGAAAGATCTCAAATCAACAATCCAACTTTATACTTTAAGGAACTAGGAAAAGAAGAACAAACTTAAACCAAAGCTAGAAAAAGGAAAGAAATAATAAAGATCTGAGCAGAAATAAACAAAAGAGAGAAACAGAAAACAACAGAGAAAAATCAATAAAACCAAAATTTGGTCTTCAAAAAGGTCAACAAAATTGAAAACTAATTATCTAGATTGACTAAGGAAAAACAGACAAGATTCAAATAACTAAAGTTAGAAATGAAAGAGGAGGTTAATACCAATTATACAGAAATGAAAAGGATTATAAGAGAATACTGTGAACAACTGTGAACCAACAAATCAGATAACCTAGATTAAATGGACAGATTCCTAACAAATTTACCAAGAGTGTATAATTAAGAAATAAAAATTACAAGTAGACCTATAACCAGTAAGGAGCTAGAATTGTAATAAAAAACTTTGCAACACAAAAAATTCCAGGAATAAACGGCTTTACTGGTGAATTCTACTAACATTTGCAGAAGAAATAACACCAATCCTTCATAAATTCTTCAAAATTTTACCCAAAGCAATCTACAGATTCAATGCACTCCATATTGAAATCCCGATGATATTTTTGCATAAATAGAAAGATCCATCCTAAAATTCATCTGGACTCCTAAAGAGCAAATACATTCTTGATAAAGAACCGAGTTGGAGGTCTTATACTTTCTGATTTCAAAACTTAACACAAAGCTACGATAATCAAAACAGCATAGTACTAACATTAAGAAAAGCATGTAAATTAATGAAATATAATAGAGAGTCCAGAAATAAATCTTCAAATGTTTTTTGACAAGAACTTCATGACCATTCAATGAGGAAAGGACAGTCTTTTCAACAAATTGTATTGAGAAAAACTGGATATCTACATGCAAAAGAATGAAGTTGGACCTTTACCTTACATCATATACAAAAAACTAATTCAAAATGGATCATAGACCTAAACATAACAGCTAAAATGATAAAACTCTTAGAAGAAAATATAAGGGAAAAGACTCACAACAATGGATTTGACAATGATTTCTTGAATATGACACCAAAAGCCCACACAACAAAAGAAAAAATAGATAAGATGGAAGAAAAAATAGGTAAGTTGGACTATATCAAAAATAAAATATTTTGTGCACCAAAGGACACTATCAACAGAGTAAAAAAGCAACACACGGAGTAGGAGAAAATATCTGCAAATCATATTCCCGATAAGGAGTAAATATTCAGAATATATAAAGAACTCCTACAACTCAACAACAACAAAACAAACAACCTGGTTAAAAAAATGGACAGAGATCTTGAATAGATATTTCTCCAAAGCAAATATACAAATAGCCAATGAGGACATGACAAGATGTTCTACATCAGGAACCACTAGGGAAATGCAAACCAAAACCACAATGGGACACCCCTTCACACACAGTATGATGTCTATTATTAAAAAATTAGAAAATAACAATTGTTGGCAAGGATATGGACAAATTGGAACACTTGCATACTACTGGTGCAATGTTGAAGGGTACAATTGCCATAGAAAATAGTATGGTCGTTCCCAGAAAGTTAAAAATAGAATTATCATACGATCCAGCAATTCCACTTTTGGGAAAAGAACTGAAAGCAGAAACTTGAACACATATTCATACACCCATGTTCATCACATTACTATCAAAAACTAAATAGTGGAAGAAACCCTAGTGTCCCTCAATAGACAAACAGATTGTCAAAATGTGATATATATGTACAATGCAACATTATTTAGCCTTAAAAAGGAAGGAAAATCTGACATACTACAACATGGAAAAATTTTGAGGACATAATGCTAAGTTAAATGTGCTAGTCTCAAAAAGATAAATACCATCTAATTCCACATATATGTGAGGCACCTAGAGTCATCAAATTCTCTAGAGACAGAAAGTAAAAATGGTAGTTGCCAGGGGTGAGAGGTCAGAGGAACAGAGTGTTATTATTTAACGGGAGAGCGCTAGTGTCTTACAAGATGATTAAAAGTTCTGGAGACTGGCTCCACAACAATGTGAATGGATTTAACGTTACTGAACTGTACACTTATAAATGGTGACAAAGGTAAATTTTGTACCATGTAATTTTACCAAAATAAAAAATATAATAATAGACATGAAGTCATGAAAAATAAAATGGTTCCCAGATTTCTGTTTTTTTTTTAACTTACGGATTTTTCACTTAATCTTTCAACTTAATCTCTGGCTAAGTTTATTTCTGGGTATTTTATTCTTTTTGCGGCAATTATAAATGGGATTGTATTGTGAATTTCTCTTTCTGCTACTTAGTTGTTAGTGTATAGAAATGTATGGTGATTTTGTATCCTGCATGTTTACCATATTCGTTTATTATTTCTAAAAGTTTTTGGCAGATTCTTTAGGGTTTTATATATATGAAATCATATCATCTGCAAATAGTAACAGTTTCACTTCTTCCTTTCCAATTTGGATCACTTTTATTTCTTTCCCTTGCTCTGGATAGGAGTTCCAATAGTTTGTTACATAAGAGTGGTGACAGTAGGCATCCTTGTCTGGTTCCTGTTCTTGGATAGCTTTCAGTTTTTCTCCACTCAGAATGATATTAGCTGTGTGTTTGTCATAGATGGCCTTTATTATGTTGAGCTCCTTTCTTTCTATAGCCATTTTATTCAGTTTTATCATAAATGGATGCTGCATCTTGTAAAATGTTTTCTCTGCATCTATTGAGATGATCATGTGATTTTTATTCTTCATTTAGTTAATGTGGTGTATTATGTTGATTGATTTGCAGATGTTGACCCATCCCTGCATCTCTGGAATAAATCCTACTTGATCATGGTATATGATCTTTGTAATGTACTGTTGTATTCGATTTCCTAGTATTTTGTTGAGGATCCAGATTTATTAATAAGTGAAGATTTACTAATCCAAACAGCTGTTCAGTATATGATCAAAGTAACTTTTTAATGTATTATTTTCTTTAAACATTTAGAAAATTATTTTGGCACTGTGTCCTCATCCCCTAGACATTTAAACAAACCTAAACTAACTGTTACATTGTGGTTTGAGTTTGTATCTCAATCTATGTACTGGGGAAGGGAGCTGGGAAGGTGGGGGTGGGGACAGAGACTTTACTTTCACTCTCTACCTAGTAACATTTTCAAGATAAGATTTTCAATAAATATTTGTTGAATGTAATGCATGTTCAGAATGACTTTAAGTGATGTTATTTATATATACAAATAATTGGTATTTCCAATTTATCTTTGGATTCTCTCTCTTTCTCTCTCCCTGTCCCTTCCACCTTCCTTCACCTCCCTCCCTGTCTCCTGCCTTTCTTCCTCCCTCTTTCTCTCTGACTATAATTTTTGCTACTGCAGAGCAGAAACGTTGTATTGCATATCTATTGTCCAAAGTTAACTTCATGGTTATAAATCTTATATAAATAAAACATGAATGTGAATAGATTCATAATTATGAAACAGAAATAATTTCAGTTGTTTTCTCTTGTTGTAATAACCTACCACTAGGAAAGAGACCTGCATTTGATCTTAAATAAAAGTGGATGATAATGAAGTTTTATTTGCTATATTACCCCCTAAATCTCATCTGTTATTAGTGTAGAAGTATGCAGCTTTTCCTAGGTAGCATGTAGCTACTAATGCAATTTCGATAGAATAATGTATATTATAACTTCCAGCATGAAGTTTAATATTACGTTGCTTGTTCTCTCATAGTGAATTAGAAATGAGAAACGCTTCGAGAAAATTGAACCTAGATTAGCATTTCAGGCTTCAGGTAATCCTTAGTTTCTCTTTTAATGCAGCATGTAGAAATAGTCTACCCTTTCACTTCTCTTCATTTCTTCTTCAAGGTTTACCCTTTTGCTTTACCGATATATCCTTTTGCTTCTAAGCTTAAATTCATAGACAAAGAAATATTATTTTTTTCACCTTCTTACTCTGTGTACATCTTGCTTCTAAAGTTACTTACAACTCAAGCAGCATGAAGAAAAATGACATTTTTAGTGAGGAAGAAAGAAAAATAGATTTCAGAGTAACTCCAAGATACCAATGCAAATTAAATGAAAATTGGAAGAGCTAGATTTTTTTCACATGAATAGATATTTTCTTACAGAATAAATACAGGGTTACTTGAGTGGAAAAACCACTGATTGGCAAAAGACAGGAGAAAGGCTGTCCTATTTTACATATAAATGAAACAGCGATTTTGAAAAAAATATGTATTGGAGTTGTAAAAACAAAATGAACTCTTAGGAAGAAACTCTTATCCCTTCTCTACTAAAAAAAAAAAAAAATACCTATCTAATTAGTGAAGGTTTTTTTCTACTTATTTGTGGTAATATTTTTAAAATAAATTTAAGCCACATCCTTTCTGGAAAAACAAGCAACATCTAAAGTATAAATGAAAGCTTTACCTTCAAAAAGAGAATAATTTCAAAAATTAACAGTAATATGATTATTCTAGTATCTTCACTATCTAAATTACCTAAAAGTCAATATATCAAAAAGATGTATTCTATTGCAGCTTTCAGTATTAGAGAAAAATATTTTCAAATGTTTAATATTTAACAAAGTTAGCATCTTGAAAATCTATTACATCTGTAAGCAAACATCAGGAGAATTCCTCACTTTACAGGCTACACTGATAAATCTCAATTAGGTACTTTACTTAAATATGGATAATTTAGATATCTGGATTCAATAGTCATAGCCCCTGTTTTAAGAAGATTGTTGAAATTTTGTCATTTATTATTTAAAAAGCTGAAGAATTTCTGAGTTTTCGTATCTATATTTTATTAATTTAACCTTAACATATTTTTAATCAGAAGCCTATGCTTAGTCATGTTTATTTGAATTAAAAATTGTCCCCAATCAAAATGTTTAGGAAGGCCATGAGTTTCAAAGTTGGTATTTTTCAGAAAGAAAATATATCTTTGGAATTGTAATTAAATTGAATGTTACCATTTATAATGGCAACTGATGAATGATGTCAGTGTAAGAAGATACATAGATGATGATGACAGATAGATAGACAGATAGATACATATAAAAGTGGTAGAGATAGAAATATATATATTATGGGATCATCTTTCTATCAAAACATGGCTATATGCTATTCGTTAAATCATTAATTATTCTTTTAAGATGCTTAATGTAATGATGAGTTGGGAAAGGGAAACGCTATTCCTAGGAATGGCACTGAAGCTATCAATTGATTTAGGTAGATTATAGAGCAGTAATTGTTTGTATATGCTTATGAATTCTAGTCAAAACAATGTTTTCTAGAGTCATTCATGTCAGCTCTTTTTTTCTCTCAACACCCTCAGTGAGGTTATGGCACACATGTGTGATACTACTCTATTAGTTTCTCCCAGTCCTTGGTATGTCTTCTCATTCCTTAGGGTATTTTTCACAGAGGAGATGTTTTTAATTTTTGTAAAGTTCAATTGATTATTTTCCTCCTCAACATGGGTTACACTTTGGGTGTTGTATCTAAAAACTTGCCAAAATTAAGGTCATACAGATTTTCTCCTCTGTTTTCCCCTAGAAGATTTATAGTTTTACATTTTACACTGAGGTCTGTGACTTATTTTGAGTTCATTTTTATGTAAGGTGTGAGTTATTTATCCAAGCTACCTTTTTATTTTATTTTATTTCATTTTATTGTGCATATGGATGTCCAACTGTACCAGCAGCACCATCTGTTAAGAAAAAATCATCCTTTTCCATGGAATGATTCCCACCTTGTCAAAAGTTAGTTGACTACATTTGTGTGGTCTGTTTCTGGGCTCTCTCTTCTATTATGTCTATTTCTAATACCACATTGTTCTGCTTACTGAAGTTTTATAGTGAGTTTTCAAACTGAGTAAAACGATTCCTCTGACTTTGTTCTTTTTTTAAAGATTGTTTAGCTATTATAGTACCTTTGCCTTTCCATATCAATTTTAGAATTAGTTTCTTAATATTAACAAAAAATTTCTTGCAATTTTGATTAGGATTGTGTTAAATCTATAGATCAAATTTGAGATAATTGACTTTTTGACAATATGGAGTCTTCCAATTTATATGCCTGGTATATGTCCAGACTTATTTGTACATTCTTTTATTTCTTTTATCAACGTTTTGTAGTTTTTCACATTCAGATTATGAATATATTTTTTATATTTATATTCAAATACTATGTCATATTGAAAATGCTTTTGTTAATACTTTTAGATTCCAATTGCTTATTGCTGGTATATAGGAATGCACTGGACTTTTGTATATTGACCTTGCATCCTGCAATGATACTGAACTCATTTATTCTAAAAGGTGTTTATATCTGTTGTTTGTTTTTTTGTAGATTCTTTGGGATTTTTCTACATTGACAATCATTTCACCTGTGAATAAGGCAGTTTAATCTTTTCCTTTACAAGTTGTATGTTTTTTATTTCTTTTTCTTTCCTATTGCCCTAGTTACTCCAAGTACAGTTTTAAGTACAAGAGGTAAGAAAGGACCTCCTTGTTATATACGTATATATACACTTCCAACAGCATATAAGATTAAAGTGCTACTTCAAATAATTTTAATACCTCTGTTAACCATTTGTATGTCATCTCTGTAGAAAAGTCTATTCAAGTCATTTGCCTATTTTTTAATTGAGTTATTTATTTGCTATTGAGATGTAGGAATTCCTTACATATTTTGGATACTAACTGCTTATCAAATATATGCTTTGCAAATATTTTCGTCCATTCTACAGGTTACCTTTTCACTCCATTCATCGTTTCCTTTACAGTGCTGTAGCTTTTTAGTTTGATGTAGTTTTACTTGTCTATTTTTGCTTTTGTAACCTGTGCTTTTGGTGTCATAGCCAAGAAATCATTGCCAAGAGCAATGTCATAAAACTTCCCCCTGTGTTTTCTTTTAGTTTTACAGTTTCAGCTCCACAGATATATGAAAAGACGTTCAACATCACTAATCATTAGGCAAATTCAAATCAAAGCCACAATGAGATATCACCTCATAAATTTAGAATGGCTATTATCAAAAAAGCAAAAGGTGGGGGCTGCCACATGTCCAAGTGGTTAAAGTTCCACACGTTCCATTTCAGTGGCTTGGGGTCATGGGTTGAGATCCCAGACTGGACCTACTCCACTCATCAACCATGCTGTGGAGGCATCCTGCATACAAAGTAGAGGAAGATTGGCACAGATGTTAGCTTAGCGCTGATCTTCCTCAAGCAAAAAAAAGGAGGAAGATTGGCAAGGGACGTTAGCTCAGGGTGAATCTTCCTCACCAAAACACACACACACACACAAAGCAAAAGGTAATAAATGTTGGTGAGGATACGGAGAAATTGGCACCCTTGTATATTGTCAGTGGGAATGTAAAACGGTACAGCCACTATGGAAAAGAATATGAGGGTTCCTTAAAAATTAAAAATAGAATTACCATGTGATCTGCAATCTCACTTCTGGGTATTTATGCAAAAGAATTAAAATCAAGATCTCAAAGAGGTATTTGCACTTCCATTTTTGTTGAGGCATGATTCACAATAGTCAAGATGTTGAAACAACGTAAATGTCCATCAACAGATGAGTGGATAAAGGAAATGCAAAATCTACATACAATGGAATATTATTCATGCTTAAAAATGAAGGAAATATTGCCATATGTGACAAAATGAAAGAACTTTGAGGACATTGTACTTAGTGAAATAAGCCAGTCATGGAAGGATGAATACTTTATGATTCCATTACTTATAGGAGGCATCTAAAATAGTTAAACTGATAGAAGCTGAGAGTAGAAGGGTAGTTGCCAGAGGCTGGCAGGAGCGGCAAATGGAGGTTGCCGCTAAACAGGCTTTAGGTTTCAGTTATACAAGATGAATAAATTCTAGAGATCTGCTGTACATCATTGTACCATTCTTAATACTGTATTATATACTAAAACATTTGTTAAGAGGATAGATTTCATATTCTGTTCTTGCCACAATAAATAAGAAAGGAAAAAATAAACATAAAAGTAAATTTTAATTAAAAATGAGGAAGATAATACTATTTTCTGGAGCAATACATTTAATTTAACAAATAATATAAAATATATGGTTTGCACTAGAAATATAATAGCCATGTAAGTATTTTTAAAGGCTTTTTACTTAATAACACAATCTTCCTGGTCTTCTCCTTATTTCCTCACCCTGTCAGATTTCAATTTAAAAAAAAGATGTAAGAACTTGAATATAGGACACATGAAAAATATAAAAATGAAGACGAAAAGAAATGCTTATCTAATGTGCTCACAGTTTTGTCCCTTTTGCATATTTAATTAAGCTCTTCACTTTCTCATGAGATCTAGAGAGATGGGCTACATATTTACCATGACTCCCAACAGGCCCTAAAGGCCAGCAGGAGACTGGCCATCCCAGTATGTTTATTAAGCTCCCTAGAAGCCTGCAGGAAGAAAGTAATTTTAAAAATAATAATTTCAAAGTCTCTTCCATTTAAGAACTTCTATTTACTCCAATTTGACAAGTGATGTTTCAAAAGTACAATTTTTATTAGGTATGTCAAAGGGCATTAATTCAGGGAAAGGTCACTTTCCAATCCTTCATTAAAGTTCCTGGCTAGAGAGAAGGCTGGTGATGACACAGTGGCTCAGGTCACTGCCTTCTGAATCCCACCTCCCCAGAAACCACACAGCCTCGTGGAGGAGCTGTGTTGAGCTGCACCTGCGCAGACCCAGTCCTGCTGCAAGAGACAGCCCGGCGTAGGGCAGCACGCTGATTCTCAGCTGTGCTGAGTCACTGTCTGGGGAGAGTGATCTGTCATTCCGATATTCTGTAATCCTTGAACCCATCAGAATACACACACGCGCACACACATAATTCCTTGCCCTTAAATCACACCTCACAAATAAAAGATTGACTCTTCTTTGTATTACTACTGCTACTCTCGTCAGGTTTTTTTGTTTGTTCGTTTATTAGTATTCGGTGTTCACAGAATCTTCTATCTGCATTTGGTTGCTTAAGAGCACCCGAATTGCCACCATCGACAATCATCCAGGCCCAGTTCTTCCCTAGCTGATTTCTTCTTAAAGAATAAACTTCAAAAAGCCATTTGACAAAGTTAAATTTTCTCTTGAAAATACGTACTTTAAAGGAAAGTGAAACATATCCAGTTTAAAAAAAAGTGCTCTACATTGCAACGATAAACTAAAGCCCCCTACTTTTGAAATTAGCATGAAGAATTTAGATTATAAAGTAATATTGTAATATCTTCGTACTTGAAAGTAAACCTGGATAGGTCTGTCCTTCATTCATTCTTTCATTCATCTGTCAACATATTAAGTATCTACTATGTGTCTGAAAGGTTTAGATACTAACCTCCGAGCTTAATTTTCCATCTTGGTCAAAAATTTAAAATGTATTATATGTTTGTAAAATTCATATATGTACTGTTAAATTTTAAAAACGTGTGCTAAGGGAGTCATTATTTCTATCAAAACTTAGCATATATTAAAGTGTTTATTCACAAAGGGTTATGCTATATCTATATTTTATTATGCCCTGACACTTTATAGATATTATCTCACATTCTTCTATTTCTTATATATTGAGTATTCATAATAGGCACTAAATAATTTATTTTCATTAAGCACAAATGTACATAGATTTATATATCAATTTGAAAATTCATTTCTCACTTTCTTTTTCTCACTATGAACTAATGAAAGTTTTTGTTTTTTAAATAAACTGATAATCAAATGATATTATATTATTGATCTCATTATATTTGTCAAAACATTTCTGAATAAATTTGGTGGGCTGTTTATGGCATCAATATTTATGCGTATCATACTCATAATTTTTGTCACATATAGCATGGATATGATGTTTTCATCCAACATAGGCAGCAAGATTATTCTTATAGCAAGGAGACAATGTTCCATTAGAAAAGCAGAGACCAAATAATAGTGAATAATTGATAGCACTACATGTTAAAAGATCTTAGATACTATAACAGTGCTCAATTTATGTTAACATTTGATACATCTCTATAAATCATCAATATAAATTAAATGTGTATTTGGATTGTTCTTGTGTGTAGCAGAATTTTTATTGTAATTCGTATATAATATAAAACATCATTTTAACCATTTTTAAGTGTGCAGTTCAATGACATTAAGTACGTTCATATTGTGCATGTTTGGAAAATTTTACAGTTAGTTTCATTTACAATATCTAAACAGTGACTAAATTTACACACATTTCCTTTCTTCCTCAGATGTTTTGGAGTACTATAAACCAACTGCTACTGAAATAAGATAGTATAACTTTTTTCACTATTACGTTGAATTTATTGCATAAATTCTAATTCTTTGTTTAATCTTAAAGTACTTCTTTATTGTGAATACAAATGGATTCCTATGATACAGGCCTTTCTAGAGATATCATGAGAAAGCGACAAACAATATTGTCCTCAAAGGTATTATACAATGCAGAAATTTCAGGGTCATGATTAATCTTATGAAGGTTATGGTATAAGAAGAATTATGTTTGCAATAGAAGTTTAAATCAAATCCTAGATATTATGTTATGGTTTCCAAAACCATTTTGAATAGAGCAGAATTTCATCTTAAAGATAATGATTGAGCTTCCCACAGCAAGATTTAGTTTTACAAAAGATAACTACAGGAGCGGGTAGGTAAATAATGATGGTATTCTGGGCTGCACGGAACCCATTTAAATGCACCCATGAAAAAATGCAGGGCAGGCTTCTGAAAAAGTGTGTAAAGAACTGCTCAGCTGCCAAAGCATTTAATTCAGATAATATTTACTCCTATGAACAAAAAGTTTATATCTCAGTTGGATAAATAGCATTTTCAAAGATAGATAAACTATTGAAACACTTCTATATTTTTAGTTTTTAAGATTGAATGCTTTTGTTATCTCCTGACTTCAAAGAGCAACCTTCAATTATTTAAAATATCTAAAGCAATTGCTAAACAGTCAAAGCACGTATCATTAGTTTCTCATCTTTTCGCCCAAGTGGACCAAAAATCATGGTTTATAGGAGTTTATCACCAAAAATGTTTTCTATTTCTTATCTCCTTCTAAATTAACAGCTTGCGGGGAATATGAGAGATGAGGATAACATCGGGTTGAAGCCTTCACTGAGAGTCTGGA
This sequence comes from Equus quagga, assembly GCF_021613505.1. Taxonomy (NCBI): domain Eukaryota; kingdom Metazoa; phylum Chordata; class Mammalia; order Perissodactyla; family Equidae; genus Equus; species Equus quagga. Next base: position 42,875,231 of record NC_060275.1, on the reverse strand, counting down.
CATAGCACTGATAGTAACTTTTATATCGGGAATACCAATGCGGAAAACATCATTGGGAGGACATCCTTTCCTATTCCTTTGAGCAATTCAGTCACAGCTGTTTTCAAACTTTACTCCTTTTTCAAAGCTAGCGTATTCACGTCAGCAAAAATTTGGGGTCCACATCTGGAGACAATGAGGATAATATGTACGATTTCCCTCAGGTTTCATCTCTCCCATCTTTAACTCCCTGCTTTTATTTACCCTTATATTTGTTACCTTTGCTTTAAATTCAGAAGAATCTGCCCTCAGGTCCAACAGTTAATATCCTCTCCTATAGCCTCGTCATACCCACTCCCCTCTTTCTTTTTGAATTTGTGTAAAACTTAGGTGAGAATTTGTGGCTTTGTTTTTTTCTCTCTGATGCATCCACAGTGCCTGAATCAGTATGTGTCTATATCAGTCCATGTGCTGTATATATTACATGCTCTATAAATATTTCCCTCTGTGTCGTTTTTAATATAGACCTTCTCATTTTTTCCCTTTTCTTCATACAGTCTCAACTTTTCCTCTTGCTTCTCTTTTCCAGTATCATCTTTTTATCTCTCTTTCTTGTCACCCTCTTCTTGTTCTCTTCATTCTGCTAATTGTTTAAAATATTCAAAAAATGGTAAATTACCTAATCTCCACATCCAATGGCCTCCTCACATTCTCCCTGCCTTTTTACCTCTGCATGAAAAATTACACAATTTGATTTTTTATTTTTGATTTCTTTTAATCCTTGACCTATAAAATATTTTCTCTTAAAAAAATATCGAGGCTATGTTAATGCTACATGGCTACGGAAGAAACAGCTGAAAATCAGAGTCAGTGAATCTGATCTCAAAACAGTTTAGTCACATTGTTCTACCTCCCTTCCTCCAGGTTCTTCTGTTTTTTATATCCCCTTTGCTTTTAAAGTTCATAGAAATGGGAACACCTTAGCTCTGTGGGGACCTGAAATTGGCCACCCCAAGATATGTCTCTTTGGCATCAGGATTATTTGAGGCTCATTGCTTTTGATAAACTGGGACAGGCAAGGAGGCTCTGAGGAATGGAACTTGCCCTTTGTTAGCACACCTTTGTAAGGTAAATCTCTATCTGTAAAAGGTTCCTCCCTCTCTGTACCAGGAAGAAGAAAGGAGATGACCTTCTCTCCAAAAACTCTTAATCAATACCAAAGGCAAGGACTTAAATCTGCATTTTATTGTGCTTGTCTGGTAACCTCCTGTAACTGACTTCCCTCCCCCTCCCAACTTTGGCATTTCTTTAAGGATTAAGCATCTTTCCTTAGGCTAGGAACTGATTGCTGCGCTCACCTGTGACCGCCCAGCTCCAGACAATAGACTTGTCTCCGGCTACGCCCTCTGAGACAGCAGACCACTACCTGCTGTGTCCATCAAGCACTGTGCTGACAGGGCAATCTTGTGACTATGGTGGGAGGGACATTTCAATCACACGTGAAATACCCTGTTTGGGGGTATATAACCACTATGTATACCCCACTTCTTCGGTGCCCTTTCTTCCTTCGGGAAGAAAGGCCCCAGGCCATGGTTCCTCATAAAGCTTTGTTTAATTTTCTCTTGCTATTCTGTCTCACGTGAATTTAATTCATTCTCCGGCCAGACGAACCCACTTTTGGGGAGAGGAAATGTCCTCCTCCCCTACAGTTTCAAGGGAGAAGTCCATCAGATGGGATAAGGTAGTAACCTTGTAAGAAAGAAGAATTTACAAACGTTTTGGGCCTGGGATATAATTGGGAAACCGGCATAGAGATCAAGAAGCTGGTTACATGTGTGGAAGTCGTTCTCTGAGATGGCCTTCTTTGATGCTATTGGAGACACTTACATCAGGACTCTGAAAAATATCACACAGGGGGCTGGCCTGGTGGCACAACAGTTAAGGTAGCACATTCTGCTTCAGTGGCCCAGGCTTAGCCGGTTCGGATCCCACATGCGAACCTACACACTGCTTGGCAAGCCATGCTGTGGCAGGCGTCCCACACATAAAGTAGAGGAAGATGGGCATGAACGTTAGCTCAGGGCCAGTCTTCCTCAGCAAAAAGAGGATGATTGGCAGCAGATGTTAGCTCAGGGCCAGACTTCCTCACAAAAAAAAAGAAAACTCCACAGGGTTAAATGTGTTAAAGCTTGTGGGTAGTTTTTTTTTTTTCACATTCAGTAAGTATTCTGGAAAGAAATTTGTCATGCATCCATTGTCACATATTAGTGTTAGAAATAAACTTTGGTCTTGAGTTTTTAATAAAAATTCTAACACCATCTAAAATCAAAACTAAACCCATCAAGGCTGATGATAAGCTCTCCTTAGGTCAAGAGAGCAAAGATAATGAATTATAAAACTGGGCATTTTCAGTGGAAACTTTTAGTTGATTCCCTTTATTAAATAGTTTATTTTCGTGGAATGGCTAATGAGCTTTCTCGGACAGCCAATATATCAGAGCATGTAACAGAATAAATTGAATGAGGATGGATGAAAAAATGTCACCCTCAAATACGGTTGTTCTCCAAACTGTTCATATTGTTTATAATTTGACTGTGAAAGCATCATATATTTGTATAAAGTAAAATGGCGCTATGAGTTGAGACATTTGTTTATCTGCTCCTCATATATGTCCTATAATAATCAATACTGATACTGAGATTTGAGAGAAACCTTACAAAAAATAGCAAAAGAAAAGATGACCAACATATCCTTGAAGAGGAAAATTTTTTAAAAAAATTTTAAATGCCATCATTAGAGGTTATTTCAAGCACTCATTTTGAATGTATAATGTGTACAAACAGCTAATATGCTTGCAACAAGAAGAGGCAGTTCAGTGTAATGGAAAGCACGTGGAAAATCAATCATCTAAATAATTGTTTTGTTTTCCGAGGTCTCAAAGCCCTTGCAAATCTCACTGTGGAGCTACCAATTTAAAATGCTAATCTGTGAGTTTCCCTATCAAGTGCAGAAAGAAAAGGTGAAAATTTATTTTGTTCCTCCCAGAAACCAAGGCTTCACACATCTGACAACACTTTAATCAGGATGCCAAAGCAAATGTAGAACTGTTTCCATTTTTAGTTTCGTAACTCATTTGTTAGTGTTGCAAAAGAACAGAGTGTTATATAATAACCATTTGATATTTATTTTAGGTGTGCGTTATTCTTTATGTGGAAGTTTCCTGATGTAAAGCTTAGTTCTTCTTTATACTACCATCTGGCCGGTGGTACCTCAGTGGAAACTTCCTATAGTCTGGCTCAAAGTCAGAAATATTGTCAGAAATATTGTTTTGAAAGTTTCCTGTAGCTTATCGTCTAAAGATGTTGTTCCAAATGTTTATTTTCATACTCGTATATCTAATAAGTTCAGAAACATCATCAAAGCCTGTAAAATTCAGTGCAAAGGGAGAAAAAGATAATTTTTCTCCTTGATTTGCTTTTAATCCTTGGAATAAGGGTATATAACAGCCAAATTTGGGGCCAAATGCCTTAGAAAGCTAAGAAATGAGTGTATACGGATAGCGATCAACGTCTCTTTCTCCTACTGGTAGCATCCATTACCAATCTTCTTAATGTTATCACATTTATATTCTCATCTGACCACAAACTAAACCTTTTTTCTTTAAAAATACTGTATGTATTTAAGGTGTACAACTTGATGTTTTGATATACATATACATGTAAAATGGTTACTAAGTCAAGCTAGTGAATTATGTATCTCCTCAAATAGTTACCGTTTTTTGTGCGTGGGGGGAGAGTACCTAAGTTCTACTCTCAGCAATTTCCAGTCTTCAGTACAGTATTTTTGATTATAGTCATCATGCTGTACATTAGATCTCTAAAACTTACTCATCCTTCATAACTGCAACTTTGTACCCTTTGGCCAACGCCTCCCCACTTCCCCCACCTCCCCATCCCTGGTAACCACCATTCTACTCTCGCCTTCTATGAATTTGACTTTTTTAGATTCCACATATCAGTGAGATCATGTAGTATTTTTCTCTCTGTGATTGGCTTATTTCACTTAGCATAATGTCCTCCAGGTCGATCTATGTTATCACAAATGACAGGATTTACTTCTAATTTAAGTCTGAATAATATTCTATTGTGTATATATATATCTCTCACAACTTTTTTGGCCATTCATCCATGGACAGACACTTAGGTTGTTACCATATCTTGGCTATTGTGAATAATGCTGCAATGAATTTAGGAGCATAGATATTTCTTCAAGGTACTGATTTCATTTCCTTTGGATATTTACCAAGAAGTGAAATTGCCAGATCATATGGTAGTTCTATTTTTAATCTTTTGAGGATCTTCTATGCTGTTTTTCATAGTGGCTGTACCAGTTTACATTCCCATTAACAGAGCACAAAGATTCCCTTTTCTCCACATCCCACTGACACTTATCATTTGCTTTTTTTTGAAGATTAACCCTGAGTTAACATCTAACGCCAGTCTTCCTCTTTTTTTTTTTTTCTCCTGAAAGCCCCCTAGTACATAGTCGTATATTCTAGCTGTAGGTTCTTCTAGCTCCTGTATGTGGGATGCTGCCTCAGCATGGCTTGATGAGTGGTGCTAGGTCTTCACCAAGGATCGGAACTGGTAACACCGACCCGCCGAAGCAGAGCACAAGAACTTAAGCACTCAGCCATGGTGCTGGCATCTTATTTACTTTATTTGATAATAGCTGTGAAAACAAGGTTGAGGAGATACCTCATTGTGGTTTTAATTTGCATTTTCCTGGTGATTAGTGATGTTGATCACCTTTGACTGACAACATCCTTGAGGTGCTATTTTTTCCTTGGAGTCTGTGGAAGGAATTTTTGAAAGCTGAAAAATTTTCAAACCTAAACATCAGTCCTTACTTTGTGATATTTATAAAATTAGATGGAAAAAATAAAATCCCCTCTCCGTGTACTTTCCTGAGGAAGATTCAAAGATAGTATTCGATCACAAAGAATGCACTGTAATGACAGTACATCGGGTTACATGGCACAATCTGTACAAAGAGGTGATAGAAAGTAGATTTATTTTCTGTCCCAATATTCATCAAGCCATGCATCTTAGTCTTGAAATACTATCTCAATTTCTATATTTGTTTATTTATTTGTTTTTCAGGCAGGATACAGAATCTAAACAAAGTAAAAACTAACAAAAGCAAGTAGAATGCCTAAAACAAATCATCCATGCATAAAACAGGTAAGTTGACTAAAATTAAGTGAGCTTATTTTTTGTCAGATTTAAATTCTTATTCCAGAAAAAAAAAGTTAACATTTTGTTATTCACACTCTATTTTTTTAATTGGGTTTTTTAAATTAAGGTTATGAAAGTTAACATCCTTGTGAAATTACAGTTGTACATTATTATTAGTCATGTTGTAGGTACACCACTTCACCCCAGTGCCCTCCCCCCACCCCCTTTCCCCTGGCAACCACCCATCAGTTCTCTTTGTCCATATGTTAACTACCACCTATGAGTGGAGTCATACAGAGTTCATCTTTCTCTGACTGGTTTATTTCACTCAAGAAAATACCCTCAAGGTCTATCCATGTTGTTGTGAATGGGACGACTTTGTCCTTTTTTTGTGGCTGAGTAGTATTCCGTTGTATATATATACCACATCTTCTTTATCCAATCATCAGTTGCTGGGCACTTAGGTTGGTTCCGTGTCTTGGCTATTGTGAATAATGCTGCAATGAACATAGGGGTGCATGGGACTTTTGGAATTGCTGATTTCAGGCTCTTAGGATAGACACCCAGTAGTGGGATGGCTGGGTCATAAGGTGTTTCTATTCTTAACTTTTTGAGGAATCTCCATACTGTTTTCCATAGTGGCTGTACCAGTTTGCATTCCCACCAACAGTGTATGAGGGTTCCCTTTTCTCCACAGACTCTCCAACATTTGTCACTCTTGGTTTTGGATATTTTTGCCATTCTAACAGGTGTAAGGTGATATCTTAGTGTAGTTTTCATTTGCATTTCCCTGATGATTAGTGATGATGAGCATCTTTTCATGTGTCTATTGGCCATCCATATATCTTCTTTGGAGAAATATCTGTTCATGTCCCCTGCTCATTTTGTAATTGGGTTGTTTGATTTTTTATTGTTGAGTTGTGTGAGTTCTTTGTATATTATGGAGATTAACCTTTGTTGGATAAATAACTTGTGAATATTTTTTCCCAATTAGTGGACTGTTTTTTTTGTTTCAATCCTGTTTTCCCTTGCCTTGAAGAAGCTCTTTAGTCTGATGAAGTCCCATTTGTTTATTCTTTCTATTGTTTCCCTCATGTGAGGAGGTATGGTGTCTGAAAAGATTCTTTTGAAGCTGATGTCAGAGAGTGTACTGCCGATATTCTCTTCTAGAAGACTTACTGTTTCAGGTCTAATCTTTAGGTCTTTGATCCATTTTGAGTTTATTTTAGTAAATGGTGAAAAAGAATGGTTGATTTTCATTCTTTTACATGTGGCTGTCCAGTTTTCCCAGCACCATTTGTTGAAGAGACTTTCTTTTCTCCATTGTAGGCCCTCAGCTCCTTTGTCAAAGATTAGCTGTCCATAGATGTGTGGTTTTATTTCTGGGCTTTCAATTCTGTTCCATTGATCTGTGCATCTGTTGTTGTACCAGTACCATGCTGTTTTGATTAGTGTAGCTTTGTAATACATTTTGAAGTCAGGGATTGTGATGCCTCCAGCTTTGTTCTTCTTTCTCAGGATTGCTTTAGCAATTCGGGGTCATTTGTTGCCCCATATGAATTTTAGGATTCTTTGTTCAATTTCTGTAAAGAATGATATTGGAATTCTGATTGGGATAGCGTTGAATCTGTAGATTGCTTTAGGTAGTATGGACATTTTAACTATGTTTATTCTTCCAATCCATGTGCATGGAATGTCTTTCCATCTCCTTATGTCGTCGTCGATTTCTTTCAAGAAGTTCTTGTAGTTTTCGTTGTATAGATCTTTCACTTCCTTGGTTAAATTTATCTCAAGGTATTTTATTCTTTTTGTTGCAATCGTGAATGGGATTGAGTTCTTCAGATATTTTTCTGTTAGTTCATTGTTAGCATATAGAAATGCTACTGATTTATGTATGTTGATTTTATACCCTGCAACTTTGCTGTAGTTGTTGATTGTTTCTAATAGTTTTTCTATGGATTCTTTGGGGTTTTCTATATATAAGATCATGTCGTCTGCAAACAGCAAGAGATTTACTTCTTCGTTGCCTATTTGGATTCCTTTTATTTCTTTTTCCTGCTGAATTGCTCTGGCCCAAACCTCCAGGACTATGTTGAATAAGAGTGGTGAAAGTGGGCACCCTTGTCTTGTTCCTGTTCTGAGAGGGATGGGTTTCAGTTTTTGTTCATTGAGTATGATGTTGGCTGTGGGTTTGTCATATATGGCCTTAATTATGTTCAGGTACTTTCCTTCTATACCTATTTTATTGAGGGTTTTTATCGTAAATGGATGTTGGATCTTGTCGAATGCTTTCTCTGCATCTATTGAGATGATCATGTGGTTTTTGTTTCTCATTTTGTTAATGTAGTGAATCACGTTGATTAACTTGTGGATGTTGAACCATCCCTGTGTCCCTGGTATAAATCCCACTTGATCATGGTGTATAATCTTTTTGATATATTGCTGTATTCGGTTTGCCAAAATTTTGTGGAGGATTTTTGCATCTATGTTCATCAGTGATATTGGCCTGTAGTTTTCCTTCTTTGTGTTGTCCTTGTCAGGTTTGGGGATCAGAGTGATGCTGGCTTCATAGAGTGTATTAGGGAGTGTGCCATCTTCCTCTATTTTCTGGAATAGTTTGAGAAGAATAGGTATTAAATCTTCTTTGAATGTTTGGTAAAACTCTCCAGAGATGCTGTCGGGTCCTGGACTCTTATTTTTGGGGAGGTTTTTGATTACTGTTTCTATTTCTTTACTTGTGATTGGTCTATTCAGATTCTCTATTTCTTCCTGATTCAGTTTGAGTAGGTTGTATGAGTCTAGGAATTTATCCATTTCTTCTAGGCTGTTCAATTTGTTGGCATATAGTTTTTCATAGTATTCTCTTATGATCCTTTGTATTTCTTCGGTATCTGTTGTGATTTCTCCCCTCTCGTTTCTAATTTTATTTATTTGAGACTTCTCTCTTTTTTTTTTTAGTGAATCTGGTTAAGGGTTTGTTGATTTTGTTGATTTTTTCGAAGAACCAACTTTTTGTTTCATTCATCCTTTCTATTGTCTTTTTTGTTTCAATATCATTTATTTCTGCTCTAATTTTTATTATTTCCCTCCTTCTACTGAATTTGGGCTTTGTTTGTTCTTCTTTTTCTAATTCCATTAGGTGTCAATTGAGGTTGTTTATGTAAGATTTTTCTTGCTTATTGAGGTGAGCCTGTATTGCAATGAATTTCCCTCTTAGGACTGCCTTTGCTGTGTCAAAAATCATTTGATACGGTGTGTTTTCATTTTCATCTGTCTCCAGATAATATGTGATTTATTCTTTAATTTCTTCAATAATCCATTGTTTGTTCAGTAGCATGTTGTTTAGTCTCCATATTTTTGGCCCTTTCCCAGCTTTATTCTTGTAGTTGATTTCTAGTTTCATAGCATTATGATCAGAAAAGATGTTTGATATTATATCAAGCCTCTTGAACTTATTGATGCTTGCTTTGTTTCCCAAGATATGGTCTATCCTTGAGAATGTTCCATGCACGCTTGAGAAGAATGTGTAACCAGCTGCTTTTGGATGAAGTGTCCTATATATATCTATTAGGTCCATCTGATCTAATTTTTCATTTAATTCTATAATTTCCTTGTTGATTTTCTGTCTGGATGATCTGTCCATTGGTGTTAATGGGGAGTTGAGGTCCCCTATGATTATTGTATTGCTGTCGATGTCTCCTTTTAGTTTTGTTAATAGTTTCTTTACAAATTTTTGTACTCCTGTGTTAGGTGCGTATATATTTATAAGTGTTATGTCATCTTGGTGGAGAGTCCCTTTTATCATTATATACTGCCCCTCTTTGTCTTTCTTTATCTGTTTTGCTTTGAAGTCTACTTTGTCTGATATAAGTATGGCAACACCTGCTTTCTTTTGTTCATTATTAGCTTGGAGTATTGTCTTCCATCCCTTCACTCTGAGTCTGTGTTTGTCTTTGGGGCTGAGGTGTGTTTCCTGGAGGCAGCATATTGTTGGATCTTGTTCTTTATCCATCCTACCACTCTGTGCCTTTTGATTGGAGAGTTCAATCCATTCACATTTAGAGTGATTATTGAAATGTGGGGGCCTACTGTTGCCATTTTATCACTTGCTTTCTTGTTCTTTTGTATTTTGTCCTGATGGAGAGCTGTTACTTTGTGTTATTGTCCTTCTGCTTATCTCTTTTGTTCTGGATTTTGTAACCCCTTTCCTTTTTTTGATTTTTTTCAGGAATGAGGTTCTTCCTGGGCATTTCTTGAAGAGGAGGTTTTGTGGCAATGAGCTCCCTTAACTTTTGTTTATCTGGGAAAGTTTTTATTTCTTCATCATATTTGAAGGATATTTTCACTGGGTAGAGTATTCTTGGCTGCAGGTTTTTGTCCTTCAGAGTTTTGAATATTTCATTCCAATCTCTTCTAGCCTGTAAGATCTCTCCTGAGAAATCTGCTGATAGCCTTATGGGGTTTCCTTTGTAAGTTATTTTCTTCTGCCTGGCTGCCCTTAGTATTTTCTCTTCATCATTGACTTTTGCTAGCTTCACTACTATATGCCTTGGGGTTGGTCTTCTTGTGTTAATAAAGTTTGGAGATCTATTGGCTTCTGTCACATGGAGTTCCATCTCTCTTCCCAAGTTTGGAAAGTTCTCAGCTATTATTTCTTTGAACAGGCCTTCTGCCCCCTTCTCCTTCTCTTCTCCCTCTGGTATACCTATAGTCCTTATGTTGCATCTCCTAATTGAGTCGGATAATTCTCGTAGAGTTTCTTCATTTCTTTTTAGTCTTAGTTCTCTCTCCTTCTCTGTCTGAAGCATTTCTATATTCTTATCCTCCAAATTGCTAATTCTGTCCTCCATATTATTGAGCCTACTGTTCAGAGAGTCCAGATTTTTCTTAATCTCCTCCATTGTGTTCTTCATCTCCAGTATTTCTAATTGGTTCTTCTTTATAGTGTCAAGCTCTTTTGTGACATAGCTCTTGAACTCATTGAGTTGTCTATCTGAATTCTCTTTTAACTTGTTGAGTTTTTTCATAATGGCAGTTTTGAAATCATCGTCATTTAGGTTATAGATTTCATTGTCTTTGGGATTGTTTTCTGGGTGCTTATCATTTTCCTTCTGCTCTGGAGATTTAATATATTTTTTTGTACTGCTTGATGGCATGGATTTGTGCCTCCGCATAGACATAGAGTTTAGTCGCTGCTTCCACTTGTTGCGACTGGTGTGTGTGTGTGGGGGGGCAGCTGTTTAGACTGCACCAACCAGGAACCCTGTCAGCTGTTACTGACTGGAACTGGACCCCTCCTCGTAGTCACAATGGTCCTGTGGGGTCCCTCGTTGGTTGTGGGGGCAATTGCAAGGGGGCCTCCAGCTGCTGGTGCCTACTGTTGCAGCCCACTTAGATGTGCTCCCTCCTTGTGGTCTGTAGTGGTGTTGAGGGCTTTCCCAGCAGCCATGAGCAAGATCACCTATAATCACTGCTTTGTCCGTAACAGAGCCCACAAGGTCACACTTGTCCACTATAGGTCCCAGCAGAGCTATGGGTATCTTCTGCAGTCTGTCGTTAGCTCACCTAGCTGTGCTACTTTTGCCCCAGGGCCTTCCCACCTTGCAATTGCCAGTCGGAACCTCTCCACTAGTGCTGTGCAGAGGCTTTCACTGAGGTTGCTGTAGGAACCCGGAGTTCTCCCTGGGCTATGTAGCCGTTTCACTGGAGCTCCACTCTGCCCCACTCCACTCTCACGGGATCTCTGGGAGCCCCTTGCCTCGTCTGGGACACGGCCAGAATCCATGGGCCTGGCAGTGGCTTGTAAGCTGCTGCCTTGTGGGGAACTCTGCTCTACGCAGCTTCCTGGTGTTCCGAATGCTGGGCGGGGCCTCCCTGCCAATGGTGAGCAGAGGCTTTCCCTGCTGGGGGGTGCGGGACCTCGGAGCCTCCCCCCAAGCCACAGAGACGGGGGGTTGGAGCTCCAACCCTGTCCCCAAGCACATCCACGGGAAGTCCGGGCACCCCCTGCACCAACCTGTGCTCCGGAGACCATGGGCCCAGCAGCAGCTTGTGGTCTGGTGCCATGCCTGGGAATCTGCCCACCGGGAGCTTCCCTTTATTCTGGATTCTGGGAGGGGCCTCCCCCCTAATGGCAAGTGGAGGCCTTCCTTGCTGGTGGGTGCGGGACTGTGGGGATTCGCTCTGGGCTTAGGTGTAATCACGGGGGGCTTGAGTAGAGCTGTTGTCACCTGTTTCCACCCTCCCTCCATTGGTAAGTGTACACTCCCGCCCTTGGTGTGTGGCTATGGGTGAGTCCGTTGGAAGAGAGCCTCCTGCAGGAACTAGGCTGTCTGGGGGTCAGGGGTCGGAGAGTTTTCACCTATTTCCACTCCTCCCGGGGGGAAGTCTATCCGCCTTCTGATGTGCAGTAGCACAAGACTCTTAGGCGTCTTGAGATGCTATCTGGATATCCTTAGGTTGGCTCCCGCCTGGCCAGCTAAGAAGCTCCGCTGCTCCCGAAGGTGGCCTTTTTCCTCTCCGGCTGGAATTACTGCCTCTTCTGCTTTCGTCAGGACTGTCCCTTGTTGTGGGGGTTCTTTTTATCCAGTTTTCAGTATTCAATCCAGGGTGATTCTTCCTAAAATTGTTGTAACCTGGTTGTGTTTGTGGGAGGAGGCAAGTTCAACGTCTGCTCACAGTGCCATCTTGACGAGAACTCTTTTTCACACTATTTTAAATCAAGAACTATGTAGGTTTTCAGGGGATATGATTTTGGCTAGAACACACAGGGAATTAAACACAAATAGGATTGTTAGTAGTACTTGTGATCAGTCACAGACACTGGGAAATTATAAGGAAAATTACAAGTCATCTCACAACTGTAATGCAAAATAACAATAATAAAACCAACAGTACATTCAACAAGAAATCTGCCAAATATTTATGAATGATAATTTTAATAAAATAGAGTCCTAAAAAAACCAAAACCAAAGTTGGGGCTGGCCCAGTGGCATAGTGATTAAGTTTGCATGCTCTACTTTGGCAGCCTGGGCTTCACAGGTTTGGATCCTGGGCACAGAGGCAGAGACCCAGTACCATTCATCAAGCCACACTGTTGCAGCATCCCCCATAAAATAGGGGAAGATTGGCACAGATGTTAGCTCAAGGCCAATCTTCCTCATAAAAAAAAAACTACAATAAAACCCCCAAGGTTTCTGGGGCCTATAGGAAAATGTAAGTAAAGCAAAAATCAATCCAATTTAAGAATTTCAAAGACTTGCTTGTAACCATAAGAACAGTAATTGTGAAGTTTTAACTCTAATCCAGTTGAATGAAATTTTTAAAGATTTGATAATGTCTTTATTCTAACAAAATCTTCTCTAATAGCATACGATTTAGATCTTCCCTTTCACTATTAAATCCACATTGAAAAATTTTCCAGGATAACTGAATAAACTTGATTCAGACTAACTATGTTTAGTAGAAAAAAATAACAATAAATCAATACATATTTTTCACATAATACACCTATGGAGCTTTGTTGTATATTTTCACATGTACATGAATACAAATCCTGAATCTAATCATGAGAAAAACATCAAATACAAATTCAAGGTCATTCTATAAAATATCTGACCAATAGTCTTCAAAACTGCCAAGGTCATCAAAAACAAGGAAAACGTGAGAAACGATGACAGCCAAGAGGAATCTAAGGAAATATGACAATGAAATGTAATGTGGTATGCTATGTGGAGTCCTGGAGCAGAACAGGAGGACATTAGGAAAACTCAGGTAATCTGAATAAATTATTGACATGTATCAATATTTGTTCATTAATTTTAACAAATATACCATAAAAATGTAAAACATTAGTAATAGGGGGAACTGAATATAAGGTGTATGAGAACTCTGTTCAATTTTTGCAACTTTTTGGGCAAATATAGAATTATTAAAAATAAAATGTTTATGAAAAAATGCCACAAAAATATAAAGCATAAAATCGTGAAGATTATAAGAAGAAAATACAGGTAAATTCAAATTGGAGATTTTGAAATATGCCATGAAAATATGAGCAAATATAATGGGATGATTTTTTTAAAGGCTCATTAATAAAAAATAAATTAATAAGCTTACTTATTAGAAATGACAGAATTGTATGCCTCCACTAGTCATAAGGATAAGGTCAGAGATTAACCTGCTTAAGTCTTTATTTCTAATTATTAGCAATATCCACTCATAGGAAACTGGTTAAATAAATTGTGTATAGTGAAAATGTTAGAAAAAATAAACACAATATCAATAATTATCTAAGAAAAACAGGAAAATTAAAATTTGAATAAGAAAAGAAATATATATTTGAGGAATCATAAAAAGTGCAGGACTGGGGCCAGCCCTGTGGGTGAGTGATTAAATTTCCATGCACTCTGCCTCAGCAACCCAGGTTCATGGGTTTGGATCCCAGGTATGAACCTACTCCACTCATCAGCCATGCTGTGGAGGCATCCCACATACAAAGTAGAGGAAGATTGGCACAGATCTTAGCTCAGGGCTAATCTTCCTCAAGCAAAAAAAAAAAAAAGACTAGGAAGATTGGTGACAGATGTTAGCTCAGGACCACTCCTTCTCACCAAAAAGTAATAAATAAATAAAGTATAGTACTGACAAATAGAATAAAGATGCATGCCTTAAAAAGCAAGCACTAACAAAAAAATAGGTAACCTAAATAAAAAAAGTAATAGTTTAATTCCATAGACCCAAAACTTAAATTAAAAATTGAGGATGTTCTTTTATAATTGAGTTTGTTTAATTTTTAGGACATGAAATATCACAGAAATTTTCCTTCATATTGGAATATTTGAATAAATAGACTTCTATTCCAATTGTAATGTTTCCCCCTGAAAATGTGTGAGGAGATTTTCCTGTGATCCTTTTATTGTACACCACACAGCTAAAGAGATGTAACTCTTACATCTTAGCAAAAAGTTGTTCAGTAGAAATTTGAGTTACCAGCTCAGTCTTCCGTTGCCTCATGTAAGTCAAGAGAAAGTCAAAACTTTTGGCAAGCCAGATGATTTCCTCTGTAATTTGCTTGTCTGTGCTGTTTGAAACCCTGAGCCAAAGACCAAGCAGTTTACCATGTGTTTGTAAGTCAGGAGTATTTACTTTTACATGTGGGACAATGCTTATTGATACAAATATTAGTACATTTCTAATGGAAATCCATTTCCCAGCACATTATATTGCTCCATACCTAGTTTGCTGGGGCTACCATAACACAGTGCCACAGACTAGGTGGCTGAAATAACAGCAATTTATTTTCTTACAGTTCTGGAGGCTAGAAGTCCAAGATCAAGGTGTCAGCATGCTTGGTTTCTTCTGAGACCTCCCCCCTTGGCTTACAGGGAGCCGCCTCCTCCCTGTGTCCTCAGATGGTCGTCCCTGGATCTGTGTGTTGTTTGCTTCCTAACCTCCTCTTCTTATAGGGGCATAGTCAGATCAGATTAGAGTTCACCCATGTGACTTCATTTTACCTTAATTACCTCTTTATAGGCTTTCTCTCCAAATACAGTCACATTGTGAGGTACTAGTGGTTAGGACATCAACGTATGACTTTCGATGTGACACAATTTAGCCCATAACACTCCAGATGAGCACTACTCTACTGTAACATTTGTGTGATTTTCTCTAGGCTTTCTGGAGAACAACTTTAAGCAGCACTTTGTAACCAGTGGTTTAAAGAACATTGGATAAAGGTTTTTAACTTGCTGGTTGCTGACCCCAGAGTAGTCATCTTGTGAAAATTCTAAGCTTGGGAAAGAAGAAATAAAGAAGAGAGGAAACTAATATGCTTGGGTACCTAAAACTGTAATGTAGGCAATAGCTGGCATTTTTTATATATGGTTATGAGTATTTTGTAACAAATCATGGTTTAATTCATTTACATGCAAGAGGCTGTTTTAGGTTTCTATTGCTGCATAAAAAGTTACCACAAACTTAACAGCTTCTAACAACATACATTTATTCTCAAAGTTTTTGCTAGTTAGGAGTCTAGACATGACTTAGCTGGATTCTCTTAGAGTCTCGCAAGACTGCATTCAATGTATCAGGAAGACTACAGCTTCATCTGGAACTCAGGAACTTCCAGGCTCATTCAGATTGTTGGCAGAATTCAGATCTTTGTAGAACTAAGGTGCCCAACTTTTAGAAGCCAACCATCTTCACAGGAAGCTCAAAAACTGCTGTTTGCCTTCTTCTAGGTCATCAGGAGAGCATCTTCCCAATGCTTCACCTTCTTTTGAAGGGCTCACCTGATTAGGTCAGGCCCATCCAGGGTAATCTGCCTTTTGGTTGAATCAAACTCAACTGATTAAGAATTTAATATGGGGATCATAGTAATTGGCCCCAGCTACGCTCAAGGGTGGGGGATGATATAGCATGAGTACGCAAAGGAGTAGGAATCTTGATTTTGCCTACGTCGGGGACCATGTTGAATTATTTTCTAGCTCAGAACATGAGAATTTTCTTTTCCATTCCTAGAATATGCAACCTGACAGAGAAATGTTAATTTGGGGGAATCTTAGAAAGTTTTTCTTTTAATTTCTGGATCACCCAGTCTCAGTTAAAAGAACTATGAAATTCAAGAAGCAAGCAAGGAAAAAAATAATAATGTTTAATGCCTAGTTGAATTAGCCCAAAAGATCATTTGGAGACTACATACATCGTGCAATTATTTGCAAAGCTGCTATGGGTGGGAAAAGTAATATTGATGCTTTACTTCTAATTTGTGAAGTGAATTACCCCTCATGCTAACAGTGGCATAATTTTACCCAGTAAAAGTGAGTAGATGCCTAAGACTAGCATCATTTGATTACAAACTGAAGTATTGATTATATCTTAAGAGATTTCCATTTAACTTGAAACACAATTTTGAAGCTAAATGAATGAATTGCATAAATTAAGCTTTTTTCCTTCCGTGGGTTACATAGTTCAATTTTTTTGTGATTTCCATTCTGTGATTCTTCAGTATTTCTTAAATTCTTCTTCAGCGAGTCCCTGTGGTATTTCTTATATATGCCTCAGTTATTTCCAAAATATTAGACTGCATAAAGTAAGAGGAAATTTTATTTGAAGTGAAAGATTCGTAAGATAGTAAAAGCATTCTCAGAAATGAATTCCTTAAGTCACTCAAAAATAGCCTCTGACCCTCTTTCCAGGAGCTTTAAGATAGTTATAACCTAATTTAGGAGAGGGTAAGAGGAATTCTCAGTACACTCTGCCATTATTTCTCTTTCTCTCATGTAATTCTGTTTCTTTCCTGAAATTATTTTTATCAACAGTTCTATAGATCAATAAAATTTAATATGTATTTGTTGTGTTCTTGTCACAGTTGTCTGCATATGGTAAGTATTTAATAAACATTTATTTAATTTAATTTTTCTTCTTCAGTTCCAGGTTTTTCAATTCAGTTATGAGTGATATCAAAAGCCTAGAATGTCTAAGCAGGAGAAAGAAAATGCAGATGAATCATACCCATTTGGGTCTATCAGTGCTGTAAAATTTAAAACACTGCTGTGAGAAGAGTACATTTGATAGTCCATCTCTAACTTGTCAAATGTTTCTACTGTCACAGTCATCTTATATTTGCTTGCATTTTGTGCATTTTATTATTTTTCTTTTCAGTATAGCTCTTATCCCTGAATATTATTTGTTTTTCTAATTCCTTAAATGTATGTATATTTTGCTTGAGTCTGTACGAATATTTCCTTTTCATGGAAAATTTTATGATGGAAAAAATATATATACATATATAAAATTCTTTTCTGGAGAAGTACTTTCTTCAAAAGATTATTTCAGTAATTATTTGTACTCATCGAATCTTTCTGCTGGAAGATTTTTTAAATTCATTTTATAAATTTCCTCTTAAAAAATACCACCATGATAGGAAAATTTAGTGAGAGTGAAATAACAGTAGAGTGGAGTGACAGTTGTTGGCTGAATAGATAGAACTCTGGCAAAATGTAGTGTTCTTTTTTTTCTTTGCTTTTAAAGTCTTTCCTATTTTGATGTATCTTTCAAAGCACGAATATATCTCCTCTCACTGTTACACCAAGGGACTGTGGCATGCAGACTATTTTAGCATAGAGCAACACTAAATCTCCTTTCCATCCTTAATTTCATTGCTATTTCTGAAACAGCAAGATACACAGATGAGCATGCAATAGAAATTCTGTGCCAAGAAATATGGGTAATGTACAATCCAATTTTCTCCCTTTTTATCCATCGAAATTAAAATACTACTTATAGAGCCTTACTGATGATTGTCCTATTCTGATATTTAAGTTTGTGTCTCTTTTGTTTATGATCTATAAATTCTATAGATTACAAAATTACATTTATAATTCTAGTCCAAGGACAAACTTTGAAATATGCAATCAGCAGTCATTTAAAAAATATTTATAGCAACAAAATACGCATGTATCTATGAGTTCACACAAAACATGTTCTTATTGGACATGCAATAGCTAGTTCCCTTAGTAACTTGCTTTCCCTCTCTCTTCTTAACTGGGATGGTCCATGTATAAAACTCTACTGCTGTTTTTCATAATGTCAATATTACCTAGCTATTGCACATCGATTTAGTGTCTTCACAATGGCATGTCAAAGTAGGAAGAGGAGGCCAAAATCAATGATAATGGACTGCTCTGGAAATCAAGCCCTATTGCTTTATTTATGTGTATGTGAGTTTTTAGTGTTACTTTATTTGAAATAGAAATTACAGGAGTTGTCACATGCTTACTTTTTCCAGAATATCATATAGATAGATATAGATGTATAGTATATATATATGTATATATCACTGGTCTCTATCACCTCAATATTATTCATAACTATCCATTGAATAGAGAGATAACTGCAAAGTTTGAGATTGGAGAGAACCACTCTCACACTTTTCCTACAAAAACTGTAATGTGCTAAAGGAAATGACGAATTGCCATTTTAGTAATAGTCGTTCAGGCTAATGTACAATTTGCCTATTGATTATCGGAAGTTTTAATAATTTTCTAAGCTCTTGAGACTCTTCTTCATTACTAACATTATTCATTACCTCTCAGCAAAAATATTTCATGGGGTGGAATTTTTAACTCAAACAAAGCCATCTTGATTGTGAATAGAAGTAGATTTTCCCCTGCCCCCCAAAGAACTCTTTGAAATCCTAAAAGAAGAAATGAAATGTGCCTTGTAAAATTGAATGAATTGTCAATTGACCCGTAATTCTTGTACTGCTTTCCACAGGGCGAAATGAAGAATTCTATAAGGGAGAAGAGGGGAAAAATTGCCATAAAATTGGCGTGGATTCTTTCACTGGGTTGGAAAAAGAAGTGTCACAAAGAAAAGAGACTTTGGACTTGAAATATAATGAAAGTGATTTTTCTGAACAGACAAAGCAGATGGCGTTTACAAAAGCAACTGAACTTTGTGAATAGTATAGAGTTTTCTTTGGTTCTCGTCTTTTCAGAGAACATAACACTTGAGAAAGCAGTGGGCCTCAAAGTTGATTACCAGGCCTTCATCCCTGTGGAATCAGCTCAAAGTTAACCCTTGCTACTTCTAACTGAATTTAGTCAATAACCATTATTTCTAGTGAGAATAATATGGCATATAGTTGGAGAATGGTATTATATATGCTTATCCACTTAAGTTACTATTTTTACAAACCTCAAGTGCTAAATCTAGGGAAAGACAAATAACAAATCAAGATAGAAAGTGAACAGTTTTGAAACTCTCTAAAATTGACCAATCCTTCCAGTAAGTCAATGATGTTCTCAAAGTTCTATTAATACTGTCCAGCATAAAGCAGGTCATTGCTAAATGCATGTTCTCTCAATCACTTTTGAAAAATGTCCCACTAATTTGAATACCAATTATAGGGAATGGTAATGAATTTGTATCAGTATTCCTCAAGCATAACACAATATTATTTTAATATATGTGGCATTAGGAATATGAAATTCCTAGTTCAGAGAAAGACAAGGCACTAAGGTTATATGTGTAACATTTATGTCAGTCAACTGAGACAATGGACCAAAGGCAAACAGGAAGAAAGAGTCTCAGATTCATTAAATTTTAGAATTTTCTGTTCTATTATATTTTACAGATGATAAATTTGAGGCTTTAACAAGTCAAATTCTTTACATCTCATGGCTTATAACTACCATCATTTAGAGTAATAACCAATTTATAATACCCTAAAATATATGTGTTTAAGTGTTTTCTTTTTGCTCTACATTTCCTTCCAGGGAACTTATCTATTTCTTTGATTTCATTTCCTATCTAAATGTTGATGACCCCAAATCTTTATATCCTGCTCGGATATCTCCCCTTCCACTTGGATTCATATATCCAACTACCTGCCGTCAATTATCATAAGTTCCTCAAAGTCACTATGCCCCAAATGAAGCTCTTCTTCCTTATAAGTTGAGATTATTCCCCCCAATGGCAACTCCTTGATCTTTTTTTTTTTTTTCAAGATTGGTCCTGAGCTAACAACATCTGTTGCCAATCTTCCCCCTTTTTTTTTTTTCTCCCCAAAGCCCCAGTAGTACATAGTTGTATATCTGAGTTGTAGGTCTTTCTAGTTCTTCTATGTGGGACACCACCACAACATGGCTTGATGAGCAGTGTGTATGTCTGGTCCCAGGATCCAAACCAGCAGAGCCCGGGCCACCAAAGTGAAGCAGGCAAACTTAACTACTACGCCATCAGGCCGGCCTATATATTCAGTTTTTAAAGACTATATCTCTAATTCACTCAGCTTTCAAGCCAGAACTGTGGATCCATCCTTGATGAACCTTTCCCTCTACTCTCATTGCAATCAAATTTTTTAAATATCTATCATTTCTTACCATCCCAGTTCCTACTACCCTAATCTATACCCCTAGTCTCCTCCAATAACCTCCTGAGAAGATGTTCTGAGTTCATGCTACATCCATAGGAACCTTTTTAAAAAAATTCCTCAAAAGTTCTTTGTTATATTTTTAACTTGCTGTTTTTCCTGCCTGAATCTTCCATCTGCCATAGATAAACTCCAGCAACCAGGTTAATTTAAGTCATTCCCTTATATCTTAGCCAAAATGCAATTTCTTGATCATTGAGAAATTATATTTCTTAATAGCCTACACTTTTCTACGATCCATTTAAAAATTAAACATGCCCAATTCTTGTTTAGTTCCTAATTTTAAAATAATTAAATCCCTAATACAACTTCTTTCCTTGTACCATCATGAGCGAAGTTTGGATACATAATCCAATCTTTAAAAAATAGGCCATTACACATTAAAATTTCCCCAAAGGAAAAAAGTTAACAATTTTTTGAGTGTAATATTTGTTATTTACTATTGGTAATGATATATGGAAGATTAAGTTTAAATACTCTATTTTAAATTTATTTATAAGAGCAGTTAATCCATTTTATTTACCACTGATCTTTCTAAAAATTCTTTTCAAAAGTGACAATTACCATTAGTCCAAGTTTAAATATGATTATAACAAAGCACAAAATGTCATGTCAATTTTTTATGTTGAATTTTAATTTAGTTGTATTCTGGAAAGACAATTCAAACTTTCTAATTTCTCGTTGCTTCATCTGGGATTACCCAGAAGCAGACTCTGAGACAAGTAGTGTAAGTCTATTCAGGAGATGCTTCTAGTAAACAGTGGCAAGGAAGTGAAGAAGTGAGATAAAAAAGTAAGGAAAAATACCATAACTCAGAAGTCTCCCACTAGAGGCCATACAGCTGAGGTACTTTTATACCAACTCCCATGAGTCTTTCCTCTAGGTCTGAAAGGAGTGGGGTCAGTGGTTATTGCCACCTGAGAGGTAGAGAGAACACCTTTAGAGAAAGAAATGCAGGTGTTGAAACCTGGGGATCAGATATCTTGATTGAGATTCTCTAATTGTTGAGTCATTATGGTAATATTTATCTTTATTTGTTTAAATGTGGTTTTCTTTAATCATCTGACCTTATTTATGATATCTTCTTTGATATTTTTGTGATAAATAAATGACAAGCAATAGGATATATTGGAGTATATGAGGAAGCCATTTGGTGTAAAATTAATTTGGCCTGACCTTGCTTTTCCAAAAGGGCCTGCTTTAAGTATTTACTGTGTCCCAAAGACAAGAACAATGCCCTTTAAGAAAGATGTAACTTCCCCCATATCTACATTTCCTTAAGGATAAGCATCTCTCCCTAGGCTAGGGATTGATTCCTGACCTGCTGTGACCACCCAGCTTGAGACCACAGATTTGCTACCTACTGTGTTCATCAATTGCTGTGCCTGCTAGGCAATCTCATGACAGTTGTAAAAGGGACACTCCAATCACATGTGATATGTACTCTTTCATGGTATGTAACCACTCTGCACACCCCTACTTCTTTGGAATGCTCCATTCCTTTGTGGAAGGACTCTCCTAGGCTAAATGGTCCTCAGATGTAGCTCATAATAAACTCACCACAGTTTTGATTTATGGATTGATGATGAATGATTTACATCGACATTTCTTTGCTAAAGACAACATGGGGGCCCATTGAGAGTTGATTACCAATGAATGCTTTTTTCCTAATTATGTCACGCTTTTCTGTTTCTTTGAAAGACTTATAATTTTTTGTTCAGCATGAATATTTTCCAGATCTTAATGTATTTTCTCTTTGTTTTATTTTTTCTGACTATTCTGAACCTACCCTCTGGAATCTCTCTCCTTTTGGATGTACAGTTGCTGATGTGTCTGTTCAGATTTATTTTTCTTATTTGGTATCTTGATTTCATAGGAGGTGTCCTTATATCCACACAGCTTAGTGGTCAACCAATGATTTGGACAGAGGTCATGCTCCAAGACTTGACCCCACGAGGCTTCCACCATCTACACATGGATGTATGTGGGGAACAGGGAGTGCAGTCAAAGTGCAGCTATTCCTCAAGATGGCCTTGGCTTTTACTTTTGTGTAGACCCTCTTTTGTTTCTCCTGTGAGTATATGTGGCTTTTCAGTCATCCAGGGAGGTTTCAACAGTTTGTCTTTCTCAGATACAAGTTCTCATCATTAAATTTCTGAGTGGTCTATGCATGTGCCAACTTAGACTGCAAGCTCAGGTTAGCAGATCTGGGGGGTTTCTCTGTTCGTTTCTTTATGACCTTGCTAATTACACTTTTTTATGGACAATCTCAGCCTGTGGATAACCAATATTGTGGCTGTACCTGCCATTGTGCTTATTACTATGATTGCACACATTCTCAGCGATAAACATCAGGGAAACTTTGAAGAAACAAAGGTTTATTACTTACCAGTCTTGGAAATTACATGGCACACCTGGGGCCACACAGCAAGGTCATGGGTCGAGAGAGAGAGAGCATGGGCCTGGGGTTCTGTTTTTTATTGGGGTCAAAGATTGGAGCCTAGGGTTTTGTGGGCTCAGTCTTTATTGGTGAATTTAAAACATAAGAATAGGAATTTAACGTAGGAGAGAAGAAAAAACCAGTAACCTAAATGGTCAGTTTTTGAAATCAACCAAGATCTCTAATCCAAAGGAGCTTGGGGGTTAGAGGGCAGCCTGGCTCTCTATCTAGTCCCATGGCTGACAATGTGTTTCTTCAATGTGTTTCTTCAAAATAGCCATCTTTGAAGTGGATGCATCTTTGAAGTGAATGTCTCAGCAATCAAAGCTTAAGTCAGGCACTTGCATGACAAAAAGAAAAGCCAATTGCCAGGGCTTATACTACAAACACAGACACTACCACCAGGCGTGGGCTTACATGGTCTACTCCAAATCAATTCCACTAGTTCTGGCAGCAAAGATGCTGGTTTTATCAGGCTGACCATATCCTGCTTAAACTACTGCACCAACTGAGCAGGGGATTAGGAAGTATCCCCTGGCAAGAAGGCCTCCGACTCAGCTGTTCTTATCTAAAGTTCCAGCAGTTCTTTAATAAACACCTCACAAGTGTTGGCCAGGATATAGAGACCTGAGACTCCACTGGTGGTAATGTAAAATTGGACAGTAATTTTGAAATTGACTGGGAAGGGGAATAAGGGAAACACTTGAGGTGCTGAAAATGTTTTATATGTTGATGGTGGTGGTGGTTTCATGAGTATATGCACTTGTTGAACCTTGTTGAAAACTCTCAGTGAGAACATTTCTTTTTATGTAAATTAAAACTTAGTAAAATTGATTTAAAATTAAAATTTTTATTGAAGAGTTTATGTAAGATGCTCTTTATCAGGCTGAAGATGCTCCCTTCTACTCTTATTTTACTAAGAGCTTTAAATCCTGAATGAACTTGAATTTTATAAAATTATTTTATTCTGGCTGTCTTGAAATTCTGTAATCTACTAATGTGACTGTAGCCGCCCCTGATGCAGGAAGGGTTAATAATCACTGGAAAAAGCTTGCCAACAAACTGTGACCCAGAGGTGAGAAGGCTGGTTAGCCAATGACAGATAAGACCTCCAGGGGGAGGCAACCTAAGACAGGCATCAGTTGCCTGGGGGCACAGATGGAGACACGATATTGGGAGCAGGAGGGGCAGTTGCCTAGGAGGCCTTGCATGCTCTGAGATAAAATATACGAGCATAGCAATAACATGATAATATCAAAACAGAGGCCAAGGGAGGGCTCCTTGAGAAATCACTAAGAATTCTTGGCATTGGCTAATTACTTCATCCAAAACACCTGTGTATGTTTAACAGCTGTAAGCTATGTATATATTGAAACGCTGGCTATAATAAACACAGAGTGGCCATCATCCCTCTCTGCATCTATCCTGGTGTGTACATTGGATCGAGACACCAACAGTGACAAGTTATAATATGAAGATTTTGCAAAATTTCTAGTTGCAAATAATTGTAAATTACAGTAAAGTGAGAATAGTACAAAGAGCCTCAAATAGCCATTACTCACATCACTTCTGGCTAATATTTTCCCAAATTGCTTTAGCATGAACTGTTTGAAAGTAGGTTAAATACACCATTGCCCATTTCTTCCAAATACATCAATATATATTTCATAAAAATAAAAATATCTTCTTACATAATCACAATACAGTTATCAATGTCGGTGTGTTCATTCCATCTAAGTTTGCAAGTTTATTTGCATAAATTTTTTTTACATAATTTCCCCTTATTAATTTTTATCTGTGCTATGGTTATAATTATTTTGTCTTTTTTCCTAGTTCACTAATTTCTTTTTTATTTTTACTTTTTTATTTTTCTTCTTTTTTTGATCTTCAGAAAATATAACAATGCTAGTAACAATGTCAGTTGGTAGAATCACTTGAGAAAAATGTCTAGGAATATCTATTAAAGTTTAATATATGCATATTCTAGTACTTCTGGTTATTTTCCTGAAAGAAACATGTATATATGTATACCAAAATACAGGTAGGTAGAAGGATGCTCAAAGCTGCTTTATTCGTAATAACGCCAAATTGGAAACAACCAAGTAATCCAATAGATAGATGAATTGTGATATGTTCATATCATTCACAATGAGAGTAAATGAACTATATTATACTATATTTGTGGAACACTAACCATCAGTTAAAATAAATAAACCTTACCTCCAAAGCAACATGAATGTGTCTCATACATATAATTTTGAGTGAAAGAATACCAAAGAATATACACTGCATGATGCTAATCTAGGAATTTAGTATCAAAATAGTGATTAACTTGTGTAGGAGGAATCTAGAGTGACTATGAGAAGACACAAAAGGACCTTCGGACTTGATGGTAGCCTTTTATTTCTTGATGTAGGTAGTGATTGCATTGTTGTGTTTCTTCTATGCATATTCATCAAGCTGAACGCATGATTGTTCATTTTTAATTTGGTATTATTAGTTCATAACCCATCGCCTCATTAAAAAGTGTTTGTTGTTTAATATTATGCCTTCAATGCACAAGAAAAAAATTTCTATCTGGAGTCTGTGACCTATTTCCCAAATATAAATGAATTGCCCATGCACCCCTTCTAAACTTGGGTGTGAATATAGCTGTGGGGGTCAAATCAATGGAAAATTATATGCAGGGTCTTCTTTACCTTCATAATGATATCTTCCAGCTTTGTAATTGAAATGAAATTATTGGAGTGATGTAAGGAAATTTCTTTACAAAATTCGTTATTGAATAATTCCTGGTTTCTACAAGGACTGTCAAATACTTATAATGCTTTACCTTTTCCAGTATCTTTGTTTTTAAATCACTTCCATGTTCATTGTCTTCATTGATCCTCAGAGCATTTTGATAGAAAGTATGTAACTTTCTCAGTCATACAACTGGTAATTGGCTTATTAGATTAGAATACATGTTTTCTGGCTCTTAGGTTAGAATTTTTTCTGAACTTCCACTTTGCCACACTATCAGATCATTTCTTTGATCATACTCTGATTCGTACCCACCGGAGGTTTGTTTTATACTTCTTCATAATACAAATGCATGTATTAAATCTGCCATGTTCCAGGGCCAAATTTTTTTTTAAAGCCACAAATAATACGTCTGATACAGGTGAAATTACTCATATCTCAATTCATGTTACACCCTCTATAGATAATAGAGATCCTGATCTAATTACAAGATGTTTGAGGATTTGTTTCAGTAGAAATTGTTTCCTGGCATTCTAATTGGATTGGGAAAGTTAAATGTGATATGAGAAATATTTTCAACATTGCTCCCTACAATGCATATGTTACAGTAATAACGTGAGATGAAATTTATGATATTCAAGAATATTCATTGTTGTTGCTTTAGACAGGAATCTCCATTTTCAGTTTTAAAAAATACTGGCTTAAACTGAAAATATTGTGTTTTTGAAATTGTTGCATTTGAAAAGGATATGTATTTAGAAAAGGTGAGGTTTAAGGCACATTACAAAATATTAGTACCCGTAAAAAATGAGATACATATTAATTTTCAGAGTACTAATCTCTGTGATATAAAAATTTATAATCAAGAATATGTACTTTTCTAAAAAAAGCAGAATCTCTTCTGGAAAGGAGGTTTTTAGATTAGTTCTTTCAATAGACTCATATACTAATTTTTATGAAATCTGTTATATACTTTCTCAGCATTAGGGGATAAAGAGTGACTTTCAGGCTAACATTTGCCATAAATGGCCAGAAGACAAAGTTTTCATTCATATATTGCGTTTTAGAGTTGTCTTATAAACATCAATCTTAAGCTGACATTCATGCCCACAATGATTTGCCAAGTTTCTGTTTTAAAAGCAATATAAACCTCAAGGTCATTTTCTCCTAATTATACTCTGTCCCTAAGAAACTTTATTGAAACGGTTTTTTCTCAAACTGAGACTTGCTGAATAGAAAAAGTAGTCCTTTCAGATCAAGCTTTGTGCTTTGTGACATATTTACTGATTCTTTGTTCTACAACTGGCCTTTTCATTACCTAACGCAATGAGATAGGACTCAGATAATAAGTCCGATATATCTAAATATCTTTAAGTCCAGATTTGCTTGTGAAAATACAAGAAAAGTATTCATTCCTCTTATTTACTATTGATTTTGTTTCTTCGGGTTTTTCCAGCCCACATTGAATTGCAATTCATTTTTTCATTGTGTTGACAATGTCTATAACAAGAATTTGTGACATTTAAATTGTTTTACAAGAGAGTTTTCTGAAAGTCAATAGTCAAGGAAGAACTGTAAATACACACGTGTCAAGCTACAGAATTTTTTTTAAAAGAGAACAGCTTGTGTCACCAAGGATCTCATCCCCTAGTGCATACATTCAAGCGATATTGATTTAAAAATCAAATAGATTTTTAAAGTGTGAATTCATCAAGTCTAAATACATTTAACCTAGGGTGTTCTTTCTAAAACAATGGTTTACTCAGCATTACTAGATTTTCTTGTAAATGATAAATTGGGGTGATATAGCTACTTTATAGCGGGGAGTAAGCAGAGCTCAGCAGAAACTTTTTAAGGAAAGTTGGAGAATCAGGAGAAAGTGAATAAACATCATGCTTAGTGCAGTTGGAGAGAAAATGTCTCACTGTGGTCAGCTTGTTCTCATGATAAGCTGATAATTGGAGCAGGTTCTGCATTTTAGTGCTTGCTCAGGCTTGGGGACAAGCCAGAGTTCAAAGGCCTGTCGGGAGGAGAGAAGCTCGACCAAAGTTTGGTCAAGACAAAGCCAAGAGTCAGAAATGGGCTGTTGTGAACTCTTGGTCAATCATACAGCATACGATATGATGTAAAATGCTCATGCATGTGCTAACTGAAAGACTTGGAGATCAGTACTCTAAGTACGTGTTAGCATTTAGTCTATTCCACTGAAAGGGTCCTGGGGCCATGGCCAACTCAGACTTTTTTCTATATGACATCTTTCCTTTTACCCATAATAGGTACTCAGTAGTATTTCATAAATAAAATAGAAACTTAAGGAAACTAAAGAACAATTAACAATTAACAATATCCTAAACTTCAAAGTGGTACTTGTTGACATAGGAAAATTTCTGAGGCATTTTCCAAGTATATATCAATAAATCTCAGACAAAAAAGAAAAAAACGAAGTATTATTTAACTAAAGGGAGTTTTTTTCTATCAAGAATGATTGAGTTAAAAATGCAATGTACTAGCTTTACTCACTGATTGTGATTTAATTTTCTTTTTGAGAAGTTTTCAAGAGCTGTCACTCAATAAGATTTGATTCAGGATCAGTAAATGTCTGGAATTTTAGGGGTTTTGTTGCTGTTTAATTATTTTGTTTTCTCATTTTACCAATGAACTATTGTTTCAGTTGAGGCACAATTGTCAAAGATTTTCTACAATGAGTAATATTGTCTGTCCATTTAGTAATTCATATTCACAATTCCAAACAATAGTTTTATAAAATTTGAGACCAAGGGAAATTTTTGTTACATTCTACATAAAATGATGTTGAATTCCACGGAGTACAAGTGACTTGTCCATGACACCAGGACGAGAAAGCAGCAGAGCAATGGCTTAACACCCAGGTCTGCTGAGGTCTAGACCACTGTTGTCCCATTGCTTCACATTGCCTTGCAGATAAACGTGGACGCGAGCTAAAACTGCCAAGTTAAAGCCTAGAGGTTTTCAGCACGAGATCAGTTACCCTTTATGAAAAAGGACCTAATTCAAATAGACTTTGAAAGTCAAGTTCGGCGGCATACTGACAGAATTAGCGCATCACAGTGCTGATACTGAAGGAATCTGATCTGATTTATGAATTTAACTCCTAGTTGTGGGTTGTCCCTTCTAAATCTTTTTGAGCCATAAATATGTTAAGATAGAATCAGAGGTGGATTGGACCCTTTAAAGTGATCATGATAGTACATATTGAGCATAATTTTTGCATTTTATATCAATTATCTAATTTTGTCAACACAACTCTCTCCCAAGCTATATGTTATCACTTCTCTCTTTTTTTTTTACAAATGACAAAACCAAGGTTTCAAGAGTTTAAATTATTAGTCCAAAGCAACACAATAAATGGCCAAGCCAGATTTTAAAATAGAATCTATCTAACTCAGGAGACTGTGTTCTTTCCACTTTGCAACATGAACTCAAAGCAAGCTGCAGAGATATCCATTTTCTAAAACACTTAGACAAAACTCTAAATGGTTGCAGGCCATTATTATGTCTAAATTTCTAGGGAAACTCAAGTTACCATCCTTGCCTCTGGTAAATATATGATGGGTATCAAGTAATGAATGTACCTTCCTAATATTTCTGCCTGATTCATTTTTAAGAGCTTAACAAAAGTGATCATAAAGAATAAAGTGGGAAAATTAATTATAAAGAATTACAGTAGTATCAATAGAACTCTTCTTTGTAGTCTAAGAAAATTTTGATTTATGAGGTCTGGAGGCTTTCAGATGAAATATAATTCAGATAAAACCCAGTCTAGTCTTTTACATTCTTCTATTCAGCTATTTCTTATTAATTAACATATTTAATATGAAAATAATAATGAAAGAATAGTCCTTTCAGTGTAAATGCTGGCTATTATATATATTAGGATTTTTAAATCATTAACATAATAAAAGGTAATTATGTTAATGTGAATTAAATTCATTCTTTCTTGTCTTTGAACAATCAAATAAAATCTCTCAATTAAAAGTTTTAGAATATACTACAGGTGATTTTTAAATTTTCTAATAAAGCCCTGACGATTAAAACTAATATAAAAGAATCTAATATTGGATTGTCTAACTTTTCACACCCGTGGAAAACAAATTAGTAGGTTGAGGTTATTATATTAATAAAGTAATAATAATAATTGCCTGTCCAAACTAGTTTCCTTTAGAAATATTTAAATAATAAAATTCAAGGCATACATTTATTTTCTGCGAACGTGCAGTGATTTACAGGGAAATATGGAAGAAAAAAGCAAAATGCTAAAACAAGAGCTAAAATATAGGAAATTCTGATTCATCTATTTAGCAAATAATGTACGCTCGATATGTCATTAGATATTCAGGAGGCGGAGGTCAGGAAGATGAATTAGACGCTGGCACAGATCTTTGACCAATCTGTGTCTCTGGAAGAGCTGGAGATACAGCAGCAAATGGGAGAAAAACATGGGAGAAGAACTATAATGCAATGTCATATGTTACAAGCATGCATACAGTTTTACAGATCAAAAGACGAGGGATCCATTTTACTTTCAGAGCTCTAATAATGTCTCCAACAGCAGGGTTTTTTTTGTCTGGACCTTGAAGTTTATGTTGTCATTTGTCCTTTAGAGAAGTGAGTAAATGTTATTCAGACAAAAAGAGCTGCAGAACCTCGAAAAATGGTTCTTAAGGCAGTGTGTGTGTGTGTGTGTGTGTGTGTGTGTTTGTATGCAGAGTCGCCTCCTCGGCAGCACTTCTGGAAATGTATTGGGATTTTTTAAATAAAAATTTCAAGATGTTATTGATATTTATTGCCTGAGGGTTTGGGGTCACAACTGTTCTGCTCATAAAGAATTGCAGCAGTTCCTGTGTGATTTGTGAATGTCTTGCTGTACATTCACGTAAATGAAACTTTATTTACATTTATCTGAGAATAGATATTTAGCATTTCACATGTGAACTCAAATAATTCTTCCAGGGTTTTAAATTTTACATGGTTTGAATTTTCCAGGAATTCAGCTAGCATGTAAACCAAAGGAAAATTATAATTTTTAAATTTCTAACTTCTCCAAAGTTGCTAAACCTTTTGGAAAACTGCATCACTGAGGGCAATGTAGCTGATAGTCTTTGAACAGCTAATTCAACACATTTGTATCAATTTACCTTTGCAGCTGTTGCACTCACAATGATTGGCTACACACATTCCTATAATTTATCTTCTAGTTTTGTTGTGCTTGAGTATTTACATATTAACAATTACATATCTACTAAAAATTAATTTTGTCTTCTTTCTACTTCAGATTATATTTATGCCATTATATTGATTCTTATTGAAATTGCATATGTATGTTAAACCATCTATTAAATTCATTTGAAGATAATAAACAGAGTGGTAAAAATGTTTGTTACAAGGGGCCGCCTGGTGGTGTAGTGGTTGGATTCGTGAGCTTTGCTTCAGCATCCTGGGGTTCGTAGGTTCAGATCCTGTGTGCAGACCTACACACTGCTCATCAAGCCATGCTGTGGCAGCGTCCCACATACAAAATAGGGGAAGATTGGCACAGATGTTAGCTCAGGGCCAATCTTCCTCACACACACACAAAAAAGTTCGTTATAAAAAGGTTGATTACCATTAAGCTGGGCATTTACAAAGCTAGGTGTAATCAGACAGGTTTCAGTTGAAGATAAGACAACATAGTCTAACTATTTTAGGTAAAAACATATTTAAAATAATGGTTAGATAAATATAAAAATCATAAAGATGGGGAACCAGGAAGCCTCGCTGGAACCAAGAATATTGACTCCACACCTACTCCGAGCCTGTTAGATTCAAGTAAAAAGAAGAGACAGGATTACACATTGTTTTTAGTTCCATAAAGTTTATAAAGCTATTGACTAGCTAACAAGATTTCTGCTTCTGTTGCCACAGAAAAAAACCCTAAAACTTAAAAAAGCAAGGCAGATGGAAGAGGTGCAAAGTTCTCTTCTCTTCTATGTTCCAAAATTCATGGCAGTCCAAGTTGGTGCAATCTAAATCAGATCTGGAACCTTAGGAGCAACACCATCAGGGAAATTCAATTTTCATTCAGGATGTCTCTGGGTCCCCCTAATGGTTGAGTCTCTTATTGTAAAAGAAAGCAGAAATAAATATTATATGACCAACAACTGTCTCTGCCACATTGAACATCTATCAAAAAGTTTGGGATATGATTTATAATAAAATATTATAAAGGCCATATATATACATAATGTAGATGATTATGCATGTATGTATGTGTGTGTATGTATTATACCCCATCAGAAGACAAAAAAAAAAGCTCAAGTGACTTGGCAGTCAGGTAGCAGTAAGCTATAGTCAGTCACATATGTTTCTGTTATCTGTTCTTTTAAGCAGCAAAGTAACGATTAGATACGTGTTTTGGGAAGCTAATGCTAGTGACAGCTGTGAGCACAGTTAAGAATAGAAAGAGACAGAAGGAATCCTTTAGAATAGACTCTGGTTCTATCAGTATGGGAAAGAAATAGCTTATCTCCCAAGTAATATCTGTTTAAGGTGTCAATTTTAAAAGAAAAAATTCAGCATGAACATTAATTTATATAATATTTTCTAATCACAAACATGATATCACAAACTATAAATCAACACTGGAGGCAAATGAAGGCACATTTTAGAGACTTTTAATAGATACTAAATTTATACTACATAAAGTTCTACTAATTTACAATCTAAGCTATAAAGATTGTTCATCCTTTCATTCCTCCATGTGCTCAACAATACTGGATATTGACATTTCTTTTAATACATTCTAATCCCATAGGGAAAATGGTTTCTTATTGTTATTACAATGCCCACTCTTTTATTAATAGTGAGGACAAATTCATTCCCAGTGATTCGTGGCTGTATATATTTCATTATTTGTAGATATGTGTTTAGTACTCATACCTGTCTTCTCAAAATTGATCATATGACCTTTGACCTACATTTAGTTTCTAGAATTTAGTCCTATTTTGTTATTTGCCTTTATTTTGTTTCTTGGTGATTTTGCAGTATATGCTTTTTTCCCTCTTCTAAATATTATGTTCTAGGATCTTGCTTTATTGAATATTTGAAAATATTCAAAAATATTTTAAGCCCCCTCCAATCTTTATAAATTAAATTTTGGTGTTAAGATCTGTGAATTTAGTACTAGATCATTTAGTTTCTGCTTATATATTCTTCGATATTATCTATTTTCATTTAGCATTTCTCTAATATCAGTGTTACAGGACATGTATATTAGTGTTATTACACTTATGTAAATGGGATGTCTTGAGGAGAGGGAAATGGCTTATTAGTTTCTTTCTTTGCTAAATAATTTTGTAATGGGTGAATGAATGCATGAAAGTCAATAGACATTAGATCATGATAATTCAATTTAAAGATAATTTGACTTTGAATATTCTGACACAATAGTTGGCCAATGAAGTCTGCTAATGAGTTATGTAAAGAACTATTTGTTAATGATTCATATGTTATCTCTTCTGAAGGATATGCCACATCCCATTTGTAGATACCTAGTAACATATATGTAGGCAATTGATCTGCAATAATCAATTTGAATTTTGGTCAATTAATGGTATCAAAAAATAATATTTTTATACTTGAAAGAAAGATAATTATGAGAATTATTTGTGTTGTCTCTGAATTGAATTGAATAGGAAACATGACTCTTGCCATTCGAAACTGAATATCCTGAATCACCTACATCTGAAAGCTTTCCTCAAATATAAGTTTCTCAGATATAAACCAGGACCTTTGTGCTCAAACGTTGGTTTTATATAATTACAAAAAATAATGTATTACTAAAGTAAATTTCTTACCCCAATAAGAGAGCTTAGAAAGGTTAGAGAATACTGGTATTAATATTGGGAAATCACCACTGATAATGAAAATCATAATCAGATTTATCAGTTAGATAATTCTAGTTAGATTATTTACAAGTCAAAGTAGTGTTGCTAATTGCCTGGTCTTTGGTTGTTGCAGAATTGGTCATTTAAACTATCTAACACATTTTTCGCAACAAGGACTCAATCTTTAGCCTATGAGTATGCGGCTTGCAAAAGAAGTTCAGTAATTGCCAAATGTATTACATATTCAACACATGAACAATTTTTCACTGATATCTAATATAAAAATCATGTCACATTGGGGCCAGCCTGGTGGCGCAGCAGTTAAGTTCCCATGTTCCACTTTGGCGTCTGGGGTTTGCCGGTTCGGATCCCGGGTGCGGACCTACACACCGCTTGTCAAGCCATGCTGTGGCAGGCATCCCACATATAAAATAGAGGAAGATGGGCATGAATGTTAGCTCAGGGCCAGTCTTCCTCAGCAAAAAGAGGAGCATTGGCTGCAGATGTTAGCCCAGGGCTAATCTTCCTCAAAAAATATCAATGTCACATTGAAATTTGTAAGGGAAAATTCTATTTAGTTTAATTTTTAAAAGACTTCTCAAAGCAGTATCTTTCTTGTTTTCCCCTTTGCTTAACTCATAGAAATCAAGGAATACTTATTATTTTGTTTAGGAAAGATGAAACAGGAAAATATCATGCATACAGCTTGCTACACTACACAGAGGAGCAAGAAGCAATGACCTTGACATGTGTTTTACATTCTGACCTTATATTCAAAGTAACAATGTTTTGACAGTACACATGACCTGCTGGAGAAGAGATTGCCACACTTCTTTCTGTAGGAGTGATGGATTTGAATACGTAGAAGTAAAACAAATTCCTAAACATTCTTAACTAGATGTTAAGAATGAATTTGCATCTTTGATTCATTTGCATCTTTTTTTGATTCATTTAACTTTAATGTATTTATTTGATGCAAATTAAATCCACCTTTCTATTTTGCCTCGTGGTCTAAGAGTATCCTTCCCAATATCCATTATAAGGGAAAACAAAGCTGCTCAGTGTTGCCGTCACAGTATCCTTGAGGCATTCCATTTCAATACATGCAGGGGAGGAATAATTAAAGATGGTGAAATAGCAAGGAGTAACAGCCTAGAACGAAGGCAAGCTACTGTAAGAATCCTAAATGAGACATTTCTAATCATGAGTTGACTGCAAAATATACAATTCTATGAAATAATATCAGCTGACTTGACCTCTATTAATATGTAAGATGGCAAATTAAAGCAATTTTATGTATGATTCTGTTAAAACCCACTGCTGATTCAGGTATTACCATAATGTAAATTCTTATAGCATTTGAATGCCTAAAATTAAGATACGAACTCCCAGTAGCAACATCAAACAGAGGATTTTTATCTTAGCTATTAGGAACTCTATTACTATAGTCTTTACTCCAGTGCAACATAGGTTTGTAATTATAAAATGTTTCTATATGAACAAATAGAATAGGATGGACAAATTGGTGACTACATTCCAACCAGAGGTAATATCCTGCCATGCTTTTTACTATATACTCTATAACTCAGTATATTCACCAGTTTAGTGGAGAAAAATAATTACATATTTATCTTATTTTGATAAGCAAGATTCAGGTAGTACCATTATAGAGAAAAAATTGTGTATTTCATTGGCCCCTTGCATGTATTTCATGTATTTCGTTACAATATTCTTCTTTGATCCTGGATGAAAACTCAGATAGGCCCCTATGTTTCTTGGACAGTCTTAGGTAACAACAACAACAAAAATCCTATAGTCACTTTAAGTCACAAAATATAACATCCTATGAACTTTATTTTATCATATTTCTGAAAACAAAGTTTGATCTAAAATTTCTGATTTACCACTTTTTCTAATCTGTTTCAATGAATATACAAAACCATAAAGTTCTTGAAAAGTGCAGCATTGCCAACACGGATCTCTACCGTCATTTATTTAGTTTTCCAAAGTAAGCCATAAATCTGTCATAGAGTTTTTCATACAAGATCAGCCATTGAATAAAGATGCACTGGCTGCCAGTGTAGTGGCTGAGGTTTTAAGGATAAACCTCAATGTAGTGGCTGAACCAAAAACTGGCTGAGGTTTTAAGCGTAAAAGATGAAATAGAAGTTAATTCTTTCCTGACAAAGACAGCAGTATTAATGAAGAGATACATATGTAAGCTAATAAATAAACAGAATATTCATCATCCTCTCTCAGTAATTAACATAATACATATTCAGAAAGTAAGACATATCTGAAGAGCATTATCAACCAACTTGATCCAACTGACGTTTGTAAAACCGTCTACCAACAAAAGCAGGATATACTTTCTTCTCAACTGCAGATGGAAGATTCATCAAGATAGAGTCCATTCTGGCCATAAAACAAACCCTTGCAAGTATTAAAAAAAATCAAAACAGAAATCATACAAAACATGTTTTCTAACTGTAATAGCACTAGAAACCAAAAGGAAAGATGTCTTGAAATTCCCCAAATATTTGAAAACTAAATTATATACATCAAAAAATCCCATGAGTCAGAGATTTAAAAAGATTTTTATCTGAATAAAAATGAAAATACATTATATTAACATTTGGGGGATGCAGTTAAAGCCATTTTCAATGAAATTTATAGTGTTAAAATATTTGTATTAAGGTAAAAAGATTTGAAGTCTATAATGTAAGATTTCAGGGGCCGGCCCAGAGCCACAGCAGTTAAGGGGACACATCCCGCTTCAGCAGCCCAGGGTTCACTGGTTCGGATCCCGGGTGCAGACACGGCACCACTTGGCAAGCCATGCTGTGGTAGGCGTCCCACGTATAAAGT
The DNA here is from genome assembly GCF_021613505.1 of Equus quagga. Lineage (NCBI taxonomy): Eukaryota > Metazoa > Chordata > Mammalia > Perissodactyla > Equidae > Equus > Equus quagga. The sequence continues at coordinate 42,839,129 of NC_060275.1, read as the reverse complement.
AGAGGAAGATGGACACGGATGTTAGCTTAAGGCCAGTCTTCCTCAGCAAAAAGTGGAGGACTGGCAGCAGACGTTAGCTCAGAGCTAATCTTCCTCAAAAAAAAAAAAAATTGGTAAAATTTTGGGGCAGGCCTGGTGGCACACCAGTTAAGTTTGCACGTTCCACTTCTTAGCTGCCTGGGGTTCACCCGTTTAGATCCCGGGTGCGGTCATGGCACCGCTTGGCAAAAGCTGTGCTGTGGTAGGCATCCCATGTATAAAATAGAGGAAGATGGGCATGGATGTTAGCTCAGGACCAGTCTTCCTCAGTAAAAAAAGGAGGAAAGGCAGTAGTTAGCTCAGGGCTAATCTTCCAAAAAAAAAAAAAAAGATTTCACCTCAAGAATTGTGAGAAAGAAGAAAAAAGTAAAATAAAACAAACAAAAGGAAGAAAATAATAAATGTGATATTTGCGGTGAAAGAAAAGACAAATAGAACAATGGCACAGAACACAATACAGAGCCAAAAAATAGATCCACACAAATCATTTTTGACAAGGGCACTTCAAAAGACAAGTGATAGTTATTTCAACAGATAGTGCCAGAAAAACTGGACAACCATGTGCAAAATAAGTAAATAAATATATCTAGACACAGACCTTACACCTTTCACAAAAATTAACTCAAAATGTATCATAGACCCAAATGTAAAACACAAAACTATAAAATGTCTAGAAGATGTCATAGAAGAAAATCTAGATGTTCTTAGATTTGCTGATGAGGTTTTAGACACGACACTACAAGCATGATCCATAAAAGGAAAAATTGATGTTGGTCTCTGTTAAAATTAAAAACTTCTTTTCTCTGAAAGACACTGTTAAGAGAATGAAAAGACAAGCTACAGACTAGGAGAAAATGGTTGGGGCAAACACATATATGATAAAGAACTGGTATCCAAAATATGCAAAGAATTTTTAAAACTCAACAATAAGAAAACAACCTAATTTAAAAATGGGAAGATCTTAACAGATACCTCACTGAAGAAGATATGCAGAGAGAAATAAGCATGTGAAAAGATACTCAACATCATATATTATTAGGGAATTGCAAATTAAAACCACAATGAGATACTACTACACCCATTAGAACGGCTAAAATCCAAAAAAACTGTTGAGGATATGGAGCAACAGGGACTCATTCATTTCTGGTGGGAATTCAAAATGACAGAGTCACTTTGAAAGACAGTCTGGTATTTTCGGACAAAGAAAACACATTGATCACACTCCTAGATGATTACTCAGGTGAATTGAAAATTTATGTCCACACAGCAACCAGCACATGAATGTTTGTATCAAATTTACTTATAATTTTCAAAAATTAGAAGCAATCAAATGTCTTTCACTAGGTGAATGGATAAACAAACTGAAGTACATCCGTACAATAAAATATTATTCAGCAATAAAAAGAAATGAGCTATCAAGCCGCAAAAAAGATATAGAGGAGCATTAAATGGCTATCACTAAGTGAAAGAAGCTATATACTGTTTGATTTCAATATATGACATTCTTGAAAAGGCAAAAACCATAGAAATAATAAAAATATCATTGGTTACCTGGGGCTGTGGAGAGGATAGAGGAAGAGATAAATAGGAGAAGCACATGGGATAATTAGGATGGTGGAACTATTCTATACGACACGGTAATGATGGATACCTGACATTATGCATTTGTCAAAACCCACAGGATCTTACGACACAAAGAATGAACTAATGTAAACTACGTATTTTAGTTAACAATAATGTATCAATATTGGTTTATCAGTTGTAACAAGTTTACCACGTGTAAGATGTTAATAATAGCAGGAACAGTGTGTCCATGGAGTGCGTATGGGAACTCTGCACAATCTATTCAATTTTCTGAAAACTTAGTACTGTTCTGTAAAATAAAGTCTATTAATTTAAAAAAATAAATCAGAAAAAAATAGCATTGAAAACATAAAAAATTAGAGGGAACCAATAAAACCAAAAGTTTGTTCTTTGAAAATAATCAATAGTATTGATGAGCCTGTCAGCAAGTCTGAACAATATCTTAAATAAATTGAATTTAAAGTAAAAATGTTCTAAAAAGGAAAACATCAGCCGAAACATCTGACCTTAAAAGTCTAACAAACATTTAAGAAGAAAATAATATTAATTCTACAAATCTCTTCCAGGAAATAGGAGAGATGGATATTATTTCCCAACTCATTTAATGAGACTAGAATTATCCTGATACCAAAACCACGCAAAGACATTACCAGAAAAGAAAACCACAGACTAAAACCTGCTATGCATACGGATGCAAAAATCCTCAACAAATAGAATCCATTTTTATACTCATCACATCCACATTCTAAATCAACCAATATATTTCACTATAACAATTAAAGAAGATAAATTTTATGATCATCCCAATATATGCAGAAAAAGCAATTAAGTTTCCACATCTATCCAAGATAAAAAAAAAATTCTCAGAAAACTTGAAACAGAAAGGAACTTCCTTTACTTGATAAAGGACATCTGAAACTCTACAGCTAACATCACAATTAGCTGTAAAATACTTGATGTTTTCCCCCTTAACTATGGAACAAGGAAAGGACGGTTCCTCTGACCATAGCTATTCAGCATAGTCCTGGAAGCCCTAGACAGCGAAATATGGCAAGCAAAATAATTAATACCTGTGAAAATTAACCTCTATTCACAGATGGCTTAAACATATATGTAGAAATTCCAGAGAATTGACCAACTCACAGAACCAGTGAGTGAGTTTTGCAACATGTCAGGATCCCAATTCAAGATAAGTTTATAAATGCACATGCAGATAAGACCATGTATACACGTATATTTACATATACTGTTCTGCTCCATTAACTTATGCTCATAACTTATGATGTAACTTTTTATAATTGAGTTTATAATTTGTTACCGAATTGCTAGACTATTCTAAAAAGAAAATATATACATAAATTATGAGGCATTTTATCATATACTCTAAATAGTAAAATATATGATTTGTTTCATGCACTTTTGAACTGCAAATGATTTTGCAATTTTGTTCAGTTCTTATGTTAACTTCATGTTTTTGTTTCACTTTATATCTATTTAATTTATTTGCAATTTCAGATACTGATAGCATTTCACACGTGATTTATTTTAATGGCTGTTGTTATCTAAAATGATCCTGAGTCTTTAATTTTTATTGAAAAGTAATCTTAGATCTGAGGTGAAAGGACTCTCATTCTCCAGGGTATGGTATGTAACAAACAATGTGAACAGTTCAGTTGCTGTGTTTTATCAGCCCTTCGATCTTAAGGGAGTATGATGCTCAATGTACTCAGCTTCATGTAAGCTGTATATAGCATAAAAAGCAAAAGCAAGAGGTAGAAGCAGTGACTCATTAGAGACTGTAGCCATTCTGCATATGAACTGCTCTCAGACTCTGAACACTCTTATTTCTCCCCTTAGCCTTCCCTGCTCTCCCTCACTCGATACTCTGTCCTTCTGATCTTCACTCACATGCAACAATTCTCCCTTCACTATTAGGTCATTTGCTTTCGGGTAATGATGTTCAACTGAGTCGATAAAGAAAGTGCTTAAGAGAAACTTTCTTAGTCATAATTCAGTTCCAATTTTGCCTCTGTTACTATTTGTGTAACTTGGAGCAAATTTCTTAATGTCTGAACCTACTTCCTCATCTTTGTTGCAAACTCCTAGTTCTGAGGGTTTTATCAGATATTGTATATAGGAGGCTTGACACTTTGCCTAGCAAATAAAGACTCAGTAACATTATTATATTTATGTGTTAATTTTCTTGATTGTTTATTTTTGGTTTGTTTATTGTGTTAAAGAGAATTACTCTTGAGGATCATTTGTGCTTTAAAATATTTATAATTATTTAATAATTAGAGCAATAAATAAGTTAATAAATATTTCTGATTTTCTAATGAGGGAAGTCTCTTCTATCATTTTTTTTTTTTTGCAGGGAAAGATTTGCCCTGAGCTAACATCTGTTGCTAATCTTCCTCTTTTTTCTTTTCTTCCCAAAGCCCCAGTGCATGGTTGTATACCCAGTTGTAACTCCTTCTTGTTCTTCTATGTGAGTCACCACCACAACATGGCAGCTGACAGACAGGTGGTGTGGTTCTGCCACCAGGAAATGAACCCAGGCCACTGAAGCAATGAGAGCACCCAACTTTGATCATTAGGCCATCAGAGCTGTTTCTCTTCTATCATTTTTAATATTTCTTGACAGGATAAGAGTGTAGAAGGTATTTATACAACATATATATGTTTATATTTGTAACAGCTTGAGGCTATCTATTGTGAAGAAAATATTTTCCCAATCAAAGCATTACATCAAACCGGCATCCTCTACTTTACACGTATTAAAGGGTAATCAAAAAAAATGCAGAAGAAAACTATGTGGGAACAAACAACAAAGAGCAAACTGCTTAGTTTTGCAGTTTTAATAGTATCATGAATAAGAATATTCCTTTTAATTTTAAGTTTTGGCTGAGACCACATATCTGAGGGAAAAGTGCAATTAAAGAAGAGATATAGATCATCTTGCTAAAGCAGGGGGAAAAAAAAACCTAAAGCAACCCTATGCCATCTGCCAACTCTTGGCATTCTAATAGTACTTTAGAGATAATTTAAAACAAAGGGAAAGATTGTTTAGATAAGATGTATACGAGGAAGAGCACTGTGGGGAAATGACACTTCCTACAACAAGAGCAGAGTGTTTTGGGCCAACTCTTCAATGAAAAACAATCTGAAAAGCTGAGGAATCTATTAAAAATATTTCTAAAGGTATCAGAATACTACCAAGAAAATGAGAACCTTAGTATTGGAATCAAAGAGCAACTCGGAATTCCAGAGGGGCAAGCTGGTATTCGGTATTATATTTCATTTTGAAATAATTTGTCCACTCTGAAACTGTGAAGCAGATACAGAGAAACTGAGCAAACTCAGCATACTCACAGGACTGGAGGAGGCCAGGAACAAAACAAAACAGAACAAAAAAACCCTCAAGGCCTAATAAGAAAGAAGAGGCTCAGTAAAAACTCCAGGCTTTCACATGGGAGTTGAAGTGTAGACAAGCAGACATAGACAGGCCCTTACAGGGCTGAAGCCAGCTTCAAATAACCTCAGTTACTGAGTAGGAAAAGATGATCTGGGATTTCTAGTGCTTTCTAACACAAGCAAAACTAAATCTTCTTTGGAGAAATATATCAAAAAGAGCCTCAAATTATTGCTGCAAATTTTTGAAATAAAAAGACGATCAAAAAATACAGAAAATAGACAACAGAAACATTCATAAGATATCCAGAAAATAGATTTATCCGATCAGACATCAAATTCAAAATAACAATGTTTAATATGCCCAGGAATTAAAGATAAAGTAGACAAATTCAGCAGATCATTTAAAACTATTAAAAAGAATCAAATAAAAATTCTGGAATTTAATATAGAATAACTGGAACTAAGAACTCAGTGAATGGGTTTAACAAGAGAAACAGTTGAAACAAAAATAAATGAAACAGAAGAGAAGTCATAACAAACCATTAATCAGGGATATAATCAAAAGATGTTACCTACATATAAATTCAATACCAAAAAGAAAGGAGAGAGAAAATGAAGCAGAAACTCAATTTTCAAGAGATAATAATTTCTCAAGATTTTCCAAAATTGAAAAATAAAACCAAGCCACCAGTTCTTAAAGAAGTACCATAAACCCTAAGTGAAAAGTGAGCAATTTAAAAAACAAGAACTAATGATGTTGTAATAAAACCATGCCAAGCAAACAGTATAATAAAAATCTTAAAAGCAGTCAGAGATTAAAAAGAAATACTACCTTCAAAGAACAACAAAACCCAAAAATTAACTTTTCAACAGAAACAATGGCAGTCAGAAGACAAAGTAATGATATCCTTAATGGGTTAAAAAATAACTATCATCCTAGAATAGTTAAAATTAGTAAAATGACATATAACTGTCATGATAGCATATGGGGATAATGATATAATAAAAACCAATCAACTCAAGACAAATGTGGTAGCTAATCTCCAAAAATGACTCCCAGCAATTCTTCCCCTCCCTGCTCCCCACATCAAGAGGTAGAGGTTATTTCTTTTGCCCTAGAATCGGGGCCACTTCTTAATTGCTTTGACTAATAGGCTGTCGTAGGAGCAAGAGTCTGGAAATTCTGAAGCCAGACCTTAAGAGGACTCTCATTTCTCACTTCCTTCTGCTTGTATCACAAACACCTGTGGCGCTCCCTCTTAGAACCTAGCTACCTTATTGCAATCTCAAAGCCACACAGAGACTAGGTGAAAGAAAATTATAGTGATCTAGTGGAAAGTCCCAGCTGAGTTCCAAGATGACATCTAACCTTAACTGCCAGCCATGTGAGTGAACCATCATGGATATTCCAGGCCAGGCAAACCCTCCAATGATGTAGCCCCGATGCTCCAGGTGACACTTCAAAAACCAGGAAAATCACCCACTAAGCCCAGTCCACCCACCAAAAAAATCACAAGAAATAATAAGATGTTGTTGTTTTAACTCATTACCTTTTGTGGGAGGTATGCCACAACATAAGAAAGAAGAGAAAGAATTAGTCAAGAGAGGTGATGAATAAAAAATAGCATCATTCTGGATTTGAATACAAATGTGTCAGTAACTGCATTAAATGCAAATGAACTAAATATTCCAATTAAGAGACAAATATTGTCAGACTGGATTAAAATAAAACAAAACATGTTTCTTAAGTGGGACACAATTTAAATATAAGAATACAGAAAGGTTGAAAGTGAAATAATGGGAAATAAAAAAGAGATATAATATGTAAAAACTAAGCTGATATAATTATACCGTTTGTCAAATAATATTTTAAAGCAAGAAGCATTAGAAAACTTACATTGAATAATGATAAAGTGTAAGTCCAGTCTACTAGGAAGATAAAATAACTCTAGATTTGCATACACCTAATAAGATAGCCTCAAATCCATAATTATAATGGGAGATTTTAATACTCAACAAAAGATAGAACAAACTTACAAAAACAATAAAAGAGAAATGTTTACAATAAGAATTCACACTCTTTTCAAGTGCACAGAAAACATTTACAAAAGTGGATCATGTGTTGAGCCATAAAAATGTCTCAAAACATTTGAAATGATTGCAATCATTAGAATATATTCTCTGACCACAGCTAAGTTAAAAATCAAATTAAAAATCACTAAAAAATCTACACGTTTGGAACTTACACTTTTAAATAATTGATATATCAAAGAAAGAAATCACAATGTTACTTAGAAAGTATTATAAATTGAATGATAATGAAAATACTATATACCAAAATGATATAGGGCAGTTAGTCATTATCAGAGAAAAATTTATAGACAGGCACATTTATTAGAAAGCAAAGGCAAAATGTTGCTAATTTTGAGATTGATTCTAAAACCTTAGAAAAAGAACTGAAAATTAATCCAAAGAAAAGAGAAGAAAGGAAATTATAAAAAGCATATATTAATGAACTTGACAGTCCTGTTGAGTTTTTTAATCCTTCCTTTTGGGAAAGATGAAGGAGATGCTCCCTCTCTTCCAGTAAAGGTAACTTTAAGAGAAGCACATTTGGAGAGTGTGCCTGCTTGCCAGAAGGGAACACTTACATTGCATTCCCTAGTTGAATGTGTGTTAAATGAGGCAGCTGCTGGCTCATGTGTGATTTTTTCATTTTTCCGTTTGTGTGTGGGTTGGTTTTTACTTTTGTGAGGAAGATTTGCCCTGAGCTAACATCTGTTGCCAATCTTCCTGTACTTTATATGTGGAATGCCTCCATTGCATGGCTAATGAGTGGAGTAGGTCACTCTTGGGATCCAAACTTGTGAACCCAGCCTGCAGAAGTGGAGCATGTGGAATTTTAACCACTTGGCCACAGGGCCAGCCCCTCCATTTGTGTTTTCACTTTGCACACTGAAATATTGACACATAAGATTTTTTTTTTATTTTTATACGATCAAGCTTATCAATATTTTTTCTTGCTTTTTGAAACATAATTCCAAAAAGAGCTCTTGTTCTTGTGTCAAAAGAATTTATTCTTTTTTTGTATTATTATGTTTTTCTGTTTTTACATTCAAGTATCTGATCCTGGTATATAATGTCAAATATGGTTCAACCTATGCTTTTTTTCTGGATGAATAAATTTTATTAAAAATATCCATCCTTATATCATTAAAATACCATATTTAATCATATTCTACATTACCATTAATTATATACTAAGCCATTAGAATCACCTACTCATCCAAATTTCAGTACAATTCCACTGTGAAAGCACCTAGACTATGGGCATTGTGGAGAATAGCTAGAGTGAGCACATAATTTATTATCTAAAGTGGAATGTTTTTTACAGTTAAAAGAGATCCAACTGATACTTAGACTAGGACAGCAGGAAAAAACCTTGATTGCTATGGACTTAAGGCCATTCTAGGAATAGCTTCTTTAACTCTTTCTCAATTTCTTCTATTGAAATTAGTTTATAATTTTCTCATAATATCTTTGTCAGATTTTTGGTATCAGATTATGCTTTCTTCATAAAACAAGTTTGGAAGTGCTTTCTACTCCTTTATTTGATCAAAAAATTTAGAATTTGGTAGCATTGGCGTTACTTCCTTAAATATTTCATAGCATTCACTGATGAAATCAACTGTGCATTGTATGTGTATCATCCACGTACCCCCTGTGCACTGGGTTTTATTTATGACGTTTTGCATTTGTAAATGTCCATTAACCTTCAAAATACAATGCGAACGTTTGCTTCCTCCATTCTCTTTTACATCTCCTTCTCCAGATGTTTTTTTCTTCGATATTACTTGTATCAATAATTCTTAGCTATCTTCTGACATTTCAGATTATTTCATTTTATGGTTATTTATACTCTGCATTTTCCCTTTGGTAGGTTAATTGGATTCCTATCTATTGTAAACATATTAAGCCTAAACAATATAGCTAAAATCTGGCAGAATTGGGATTTATGCCTTTATTTATCTAACTCTAAAGTCAATGAATTTTACCTTACTCCATCTATTGAAACATGTTTTAAAATATTTTTTCTCATTTTATAATTGTTTTTTAATTTGCTAAAAGTTAAGAACTTTCATAATCAAATTCTTTGTAGAGTATAAGTATTAATACATATGATTCTTTGTAATTAAATTTTTTGTTTAATTTACTTATTAAGTTTACTTAAAATTATTTAAGCATTTGCTTTTAAACTTTGCAGTTTGTTTTCTGAAGATAAAAATAGAATTCAAAACTAAATTTGAAAGTAGTTGGATATTTTGGTTTCCTCTAAACAGCTGACAAAATCAGATTTGGAGTGCTAGAATAAAACTCGGATATCACTGGTCCAGGTCTTTCACTTTAGAAACAGGGAAAGAAAAACTCACTTTACTTCTCTTGACCTTTAGTTATTGTGTCCACAATTTCTCTTAGGGTTTAATCCTATTCTGTTTGGGTTTCTTTGATTTGCAACTGAAAGTCTAGTAACTGTTGCATCCCATATCTTCCCCAATTTTTTCTCATCTGTTCCATTCTCCATTAACTATCTTAGTGTTGTAGATCTTATCACTTTTCCATGCACTCTTTAGATGAAGATGTTTAAAACCAGCTTGCTTTCAAAAACAAACACACAAAAAAGTATCAAAACTTATGAGTCCTTGTTTATTTATCAGATGCGTGATGGTTAATTTTATGTGTCAATTTGACTGGGGTAAGGGATGCCCAGATAGCTGGTAAAACGTTGTTTCTGGGTGTGTCTGTGAAGGTGTCACATGAAGAGATTAGCAATTGAGTGAGTAGACTGAGTAAGGAAGATAGCCCTACCAACGCAGGTTGGCACCATCCAATCTGCTGAAGGTGTAAATAGAACAAAAAGTTGGAGGAAGGGTAAATTTGCTCTTTGCTTGAGCTGAGATTTCCATCTTTCCTTGGACATCAGCACTCCTGGTTCTTGGGCTTTAGACTCAGACTGGGACTTGCCCAATCAGCCCCAGGATTCTCAGGCCTTCAGACTCGGACTGAATTACAGCACTGGCTTTCCTGATTTTTCAATTTGCCAGTGGCAGATTGTGGGATTTTTCATCTTCTATAACCATGTGAGCCAATTCCTATAATCAATAAATCTCCTCTTATATCTATCTATCTCTATCACTCTCTGTCTACTATTGGTTCTGTCTCTCTGCAGAATACTGACTAATACAAGGTATAACATTTTAATATAAAGATTTTTAGCTAAAAAAGTGCAAAGGTAATAAGAAGTCTAAATTTATTAAACACAATCAATTTTTTCATTGATTTTCAAATTTTAATTTTGATAATGTGAATTTGTGTTTTAATGCTCTATGATCTCAAAGCATTGGTTCCTTATAACCCCTACTAGCAGGCCTTAGCATAATATTGAAATTGTTTTCCCTCCTGTTAAAACAGTCATCCGAAACCACCAAACAAAATATGGAAACATCAGCATGGATGATAAATCTGGTATTTAAAATCTTCCCTTAAAAAGTACTCCAATTTGGTGAAGAAATAAAAACATGTGTCAGTATTTCAGTTAAATTAGAATGCCATCTATTTGGAACTAGAGCCCAATTAGAGCTTGATGAAAAATAATAGTATCACACTAGTACCAATTATTCCAGGTGATGACAGTGTTTGGAACTTTTTCAATGTAAGTTCAGAGCCATCCAGGGAATCTCTGCCAAGAGTAAATCTTTTTTGTAATAAAAGACTTGTAGTTCCTGTATTTTTAATAAGCTTCCTGAATCATTGGCTTTTTGTTTCAAATATCAGCTATAGAACTCATCATTAAGAGATTCAAAGAATCCTGGTGTTTTGGATTATTTGTGTTCAATCTCCCCCAGTTGTTATGTTTTAAATGTCTCTGTGGGCCTTTGTTTTTCAATCAGAATTGATGTGGCATATAAAGAAACAAAAACATGTCCCTTCTTCACGTTTTCCTTTGATACGTAATTAAAGCACATCAAGTTAATGTTGTATTAAAAAATCAGACTGCCACACTCTCAATCTGCAGGTTAATAATGGAAATTAAGTTCCAAAACTTCCCCCACCTTTGAATCAAATAAAAGGCCTCTGTTGCTGCCTTTGACTCCATATAAACATGTGTTTGACACCTTTCGCTGCACTGTGATTGTCTATAGTTTATTATTCAGGTCAGTTATTGTGCTATCGTTGCCATGGGTTTCAATTAAGCCAGGTGCTTAAGAACATACAAGTTTAATGTGTTATTTCAGTGAAGGCAACACTAGATTGTAAAGATGACAGAACCCCTGAGCTCAAATACCCCAGCTTTAGGCAATGTGCTCTGTATTAATCGAGCAGCTCTTATAGCAACACTTTATTCTGAATAGTACAATAAAAGTAGCTGGCATCATCAACTAGTGAATTATTGGGAATTTGAAGAAAGTTTTGAGAGAGCAACCACAATTTCATTAAAATAAGGAAGTGAACCAACAATGTTCCCATGACCACCTCATTGATACAATAAAATGAAAAATTGTGGTATTTATTCCCATTAATTCCTTGATGAGTGGCATCGTTGATAGAGACATAATTCTAAAAAATAGAAACATATATATCACACATGTTTTAGCCAAATAGATAGTGTGTATTGTTTTCAAGTCTTGTTTCAACCTCAAAACAAAATAATTATGAATACATCACATATATACCATGTATAATGTATCTAGAGAGAATATTTATATATGTATATCATGTGCTGTATTTGCATTCACAAATAATGATCTAGATGAGAAGTATTATTCTAAAATAGCTTACGTCCTAGTGCCTAGTGGTTAGCAGGACAATTATGAGTCTTTTACGATAATTCAGAGCTTATGATTAAAAATAATAGACCAAACACATGAATACCTCCTCACTTCCTGAAACCCTACTGAAATTGCACTAACAGGACACAGATAAAAAGGTAGAAACCTTCATGACAAAGAGAATAGGAAGAGAGATGACAGCAACAACATTTGAAAACACGCAGAAAGATGGGTAAATATTGACGGAATAGTAGATCTGAGCCAAAGTCTAAGGCACCAAAACCACCAGAGATAATGTGTTTAAGGCCAAATTCTTGACTCAAAAATTGGTACACAGGAAATTTTGACAGTTTAAGTGAATGGATATGGAAAGCAGGGAGATTCAGATTCCTTTCCTCAATCATCTAAGTGGGTGCCCTGCCTTCTTCTCAAAGAAGAGAGAGGATTAATTCTGGAGAAAGTGAATCAGGGTGACTCTGACTGGATGTCACCAGGTATATCTGATGGTGTTAGGCTTGTACTACAAAATATATCTCCCTTGTATGCTCCCTTGGGAAACCCCTAGAGGATCTCTTTCCTCAAAACAAAAGAGTAAACAAAGAGATAGAAGACCTAAGATGCAAGAAATAGGAAAGCCACCATAGAAGAGAGGAAAAGAACATTTCAGGTTGATGTGAAAGGGAGATGCTAGAATGACATTTGCTCATTAGGTCTGGCTAGAGGGAAGCTAGTTGCCTTTGGAGTATGGAGGGGCTCTAAGAGAGTGTCTTCAAGGTGCAGGTGTTTCAATGCTCTGACAGAAGGGTTACGCATCGAGAGAGAATTTTGTGATGATTTATCAGAGGCACATGGATGACTAAGTGCAATAGAAAAACACATTAATCATTAATTTCAAGGAAATGAAAAGTTATATAAGGAAGGAAATGTATACTATTATTTAGTATAATGCAAAGCTTAGCTATAACTTCTATTGTCAATCCTGATAGTATAAATATTCGTATTTGTTTTCTGTTGCCATGTAATAAGGTATCACCAAATTTAACTGCTTAAAAAAACATCCATTTATCTCATAATTTACTAGGCCAGGAGTCCAGGCAAGATGTAGCTGGGTTTCCCACTCAAGGTCTTACAAGATGTCAAGCAATGTGTTGACTGGGTTGTGTTCCTTTCTAGAACTCAGGAGCCTTTTCCAAATTTATGTGGTTGGTGGCAGGATTCACTTCCTTGTGGTGGTATGACTAATTGCCCTGACTTCATAATGGCTGTTGGCTGGAGGGCACCCCCAGCTTCTAAAGGCCATCTGGAGTTCCCTGCCATGTGGCTCTTCCCATAGGTACTTCACCACATGGCTGTTTGCTTCTTCAAGGCAAGCAAGAGAATTTCTCTGTCCAGTCTGCTAATAGAGAGTCTTACAAGATAAACTAATCAAGAGAGTGGCAGGCTATCACCTTTCCCATATTGCATTGACTAGAAGTAGGTCACTGGTCCTGCCCACATTCAAGGGAAACAGATTATACAGGGTGTAGCACCTGGGGCTAAAGATCATGGCAGCCAACTTGGATTTCTGCTTGCCATGATATTTAACATGAATTTAAATAAAATTTATGAAATGGGTGTATTAAAGGAATAGAGGAAAGCAAAGTATATGGGGGTATGTAAGACCGATGGATTCTTCATATTCTAACAGTTGGTAATACCTGAAATGAAAACACTTAATAATATTAGTCTGAGAAAATTACATAGGAATATAAAGAAAAATATCAGAAGAAATGTATTTAATCTTTGTTCTGCATATGTTTTTGAAAAAATGAAAATTAAATCAGAAAAATATATATGTAGCATTTGAATTAAATACAGCTGTGGATTTGAGAGAAAAAATAGATATTAGAAATATTGAGGGAAAAGTGCGAGACAAAGAAGAACAGTTAGCTTATGCTTGGATCTAGTTTATCTCCCAGAATATTTTCTCCAAAATATGTAGGTTTCTCAAGAAATAAAGATTACTAAGACAACTTTTCAGAACACCATACATGATAAGGTAGTTTAAGAGAAGTTTGTTGAATTAATTTTTCAATAGTGGCTTGATTTAGTCAATTACTCAAAAAAGGACAAATCAAGATTTTAATTTGGCAACCAGGTGATATGAAAACAATACAGAAAAATATAAAAAATGATTTAAAGGAATTAATATTTAAGAAATTGACATTAGTCATAGACATATCTATTGAAACATTCTTGTTAGAAAGTTAAATTCAGCCACATCATCAGCAAAAATATAAATAGGTGAATTCGCACAAACACTAATTCTTTATGTGTGTTTATGTGTCTGCATGGGTGTTTTAGAAAAAGGGCAAGAAGAATTAACAAGTCATACATACAAATAGAGAAATTCCTGAGTTGAGAACTTTCGTTTTCTATGTTTGTAGACATGAACAAGCCATGCAAAATAGAATTTGTCCCTTAAAAACAGATGGCAACAGTGGTTTCTTCTGAATATTCCTTTGGACTTAGATATTCAACAAGTTAGGACCCCAACTGAAACTTAAACTATCTGCAAGGTCAGGAGCATCTGAAAATAAAACAAAAGTTAAATTAAGCAAGAGAAGAACATAAAGGGTTTGAGAAATCCAGGAGGTGAAGAGATGACATTAGATGGTTTCAGACAATAACAAGCATTTGAAAAATTTTGGCAGAGGTCAAAATTCCAAAGTGATAGAATAAAATAATTCTAAAATAATAAAGTTTTCTCTCTCTCATCTTCTTTCTCAAGCTTGACAGCTAATATCCTCGCAGATAATTCATCTTCTATTTTACTTTGCATAACAAATAGATCAATCAATAAGCCATGATATAAATCATACTAAAAAAGCAACATGAAATTATCACGTCTAGTAAACATTCTTTTTATGAATAATGAAAAGCCTTCTTTAATCTGTCCATAGTGACAGCCCAGAAGGGTTTGAACAGAAGGAAGGGGAGAGAGAAAGAGCAATAAATAGAGGTAGGAAGGATCTTCATTCAATTCACTAGTATAGTGAGGTTCAAATACTAAGAAATAACTTAGCAAATACTATAAATTTGCACATCAATGTATTCAATAAATCATGAAAGACAAAAGAATGGAACTGAAAATATGAGTTAAAAGAAGAAGAATAAAAATTCCCCCCAAACAAGCAAAGAAACCCAAAAACACTGATAAAATGAAGGACAACAAACAACTCTCAAATAGCTCTTAGGAAAAACAAAGTAAGAAAACAGCAACAACAATAACAATGGCACTATGGTCCAGAGAAGATGCCTGAGGAACAGAACAGAGGGAGGAGCAGAACAACTTCCTTGACAGAGCTGAGCACTGTATTTTGCTTATTTCTGTGAGAATCTGTGGATAGGTGAGGGAATGTTACATGCTACATAGTTACTTGCTTTTTTTTTTTTTTTTGAGGAAGATTGGCCCTGAGCTAACATCCATGCCCATCTTCCTCTACTTTATATGTGGGACACCTACCACAGCATGGCTTGCCAAGCGGTGCCACGTCCACACCCAGTATCTGAACCGGCGAACCCCAGGCCACCGAAGCAGGACATGCGAACTTAATTGCTGCACAACTGGGCCCACCCCATAGATACTTGCTTTAATAAGATTAAATGTTGTGGGTAACAAAAGCATTTCATTTCAGTACCATATATAGACATTATAATGGTGAATAATGAACTTTAGTAAATAATGAATCTTCCCTTTTACTATATAACACATAAGATTTTAATAATAGAAGGATTTGTAGAACTGTGTTATAATTAAATCTATACAACTCCAAAGTAGCTATTTTGATTCCAGATTTTAAGCATGACTTTCCTTTGTGTTCCTTTTGGACAACTGTTTTCCCTCTAGATGAATTCTAGTTTTCAAACTTGACATAGTCTAAACTGTGACTTTCAAAACAGAATTAAACCCTATTAATAAAGAATATTAAACACTAATATAAAATATGTTTATACACAGGAATATATTACCTATCAATTCCAAGGGTGTTTTAAAATAAAATGGAATAATTTTAGCTAGCGTGAAAAGTACCAAAGGGTCAGATCCCATGATAAACTGAGAAACATGCTTTCAAATGCTACTCTTATGCTTGCAACACACTAAAATGGAATCATCAAACTTCAGAGCAATTTTTAAGAATATTTAAAGTGACTGGAGGAGTTGGTAGACTCATGAGTAATTTTACAGTTGATTTTACTTAAACGATTTGTAAGAAATGGCATAAAACTCTCATTACTTTCAGACTGTAAAGACTAGTGGCAGAAGTACATCACACTGGGTCTGAAGATATTTGAAATAAAATGGAACTCAGTAATGGACCCTTTAGAAATTAATGGTGTATAAACTCTTTTGGTCAATTATGACATCTCAACATTGAAGGTCAAGATTATCTTAGATTAATACAGTTTTCTGACGCACATCATTTTGAAGACAATGACATGTTTTCCCAAATGTCTTACGAGCAACAGGTGCTTATTTACCAGCTTGTTTAATAAGTGCCCATGTTTCACTGCAGGGCAGGCTCAGATATCACTTGGTAGAATAACGCCCATTAATATCAATGTAAGTTATACGTATTATTCATAAGCTTGAAAGATACATGTTGGTCATTTTCTAACATTGGTCATTTTCTAATATGATTGAGGCACCATGTAGTTTACTATTTAGAAAAGTAACATGATTTTTTTAAAGAGGAGGACAAACCATCGTTAATATTAGGATAAGTAAAGACACAAGAAAGAAGTTTTCAGAATTTTCCATTAATTTTCATTATAATCCAGCTAAACCTAGTAAAATAACTATCTTGACCTCTAAAGAAATAAGAATATATCTGAGATGAGATGTTTGCAATATTTTCCTTTAAATTAAGAGGATATCTTTTTGTTGCGATTGAATGAACTAAATGAAAATAATTCACTTAAATGCCTAGTGTTCAGATAGCAACACATCAATGTTAGTAAAACAAGTAAAATACAGAAAAAAAAGTCCATAACCAATAAAAGTGACTGACCGTATAGCAGTTTTATGGCAAGTAAAAAAATTTTACTCAAAATGGAGTACCAGTTTTCTGCCAGTAACATGATAAAAAAGTGAATTTAACTTCATGAGTAATTTGATACATTAAGATAATGATGGCATAAAAACAGATGTCTTCGTTGCTACTCATCCTTGAGCTGCAACAACTATTGATGAAGATGACTATGCAGCTAGCAACAGGAGAATGCAGTTAGCATCTTATTTGAGTCTATGGCACTTAAGCATTATTTTACTAAAATGAAAACATTTTAGGAGCTTTCGGCATTTCGTTATTTTCACTTGATTCCAAGTTTTTGTGCGCAAATGCAAACATTTTTAAATTACAGTGACACTTCAGGAAACTAAAATTAATATGCATACAAATTATATTGATTTAGTTTCTGAAATCAAGCCAAGATATTGAGTTTTCATATTGAAAAATTGGAATTTGCATGTTTTCATGAAGCTTAACAATGTGGTAAAAATAACTATACAATTTCTGGTTACATTTATCTTTAACAATATTTGATCTTTTGTAACTCACAATGAACATCAATCTATAAATAAAAATTGCTCATAAAAAAATAACTTCAGACAAAGCGATTATTAGTACCTAAATGAAGGAAGCATAAGCTGTCATTTAAACTAACAGTATAATAAAATTATATGTCAAATATAAAAAACTGCTTCTTTAAACCTTGGGCAGATGTCTCTGAAATTACCAAAAATGTTAGCTTTCTCAGCTTGAGGCTGGGCGTGCCATTTCCTGAGTTGTATGCAAGTGTGCTGCTGCAGCCAACCAATCAATTTAAATTGACATTTTGTTAGAACAGGAGTATTTGGGGAATAAAAGATGAACACCCTTTCATCCTTACTCATAAATCACTTCTATTCTGTGCACAAAACATACAAAATCCTTTAGCTCAAGTTATTAAAACACAATCCTAACAAAATAGCTGCATTTTTCTTCTCTTGCCCTATGTAAAGTGTTCAGGAAAAAAGTGCACAAAAAGTACAAAGAATGTTATTGTGAACATATATATCTGCAATAGTAATGGCTACAAAAATACTATTTTACTACGAAAGAATGTGTAATTTTTTAGAGTGTTCTTTGTTTTATAAAGTGAGCAGGTGGATGTAGGAAATTTAGAATGGGTGCATGTATACGTTTACATGGAGCTTATTTTAATCAGTAACGAATCCAATCAGTCCTTGTGTAAAAAAATTCAGAAAATCTAATGTATGGGAGGGGGGTTGATATGATTTTCATTTATCTTGATAGTGGTCCTTGTCCTCAGCAGAAGAGTAAGGTATGCTGGATCTTGACAAGCTATTTGTGTTTTGATCTTAGTATTGTGAGTTTTAATCCATCTCAGTAATTCATTCAGAGCACACCATTGCTTATGGAATGACATTCTTGGCCTTAAAAAGCTTTAGCTACGTCTGTAGATAACCTACCTCCTCAGTTGGACTTTCTGGCAGGATGGTGTGGTGGTTTTAAAATATGTCCATATGTTCTTTGATATTCTTCTCCTTTAAAAGGTAGAACCTAATTCTTCTCCCCTTAAGTGTAAGCAGTACTAAATCACTCGCTTTTAACCAATAGAATGTAGTAGAAGTGGCTGGCTGTGATGCCTGAGATTCAGATATTAAAGTTGCCATCACTTCCTCCTTACTCCTGCTATTCGATTTTTTTATCTGGGAGACATTGCTTCTATGTCTTGAGGACACCCAGGCAGACTTACGGCAGGTCCTGTGGTCTGCAGCACAACAATATGAGTGCGCCACCTTGGAAACTGAAAATCCCAACCCCTGTTATCTTCTAGATGGTGCAGCCCAGCTACAACCTTGACTGAAACCTCGAAAGAGACCCAGATCCAGAGCTATTCAGATGGGCAGCTTCGGGATTCCGAACTCTCAGAAAGTGTGTGAGATATATAATATGTGTTTGTTGTTTTAAGTTTTGGGCTAATTTATTACACAGAAAATTATTTATTACTTTATTCAATCAACAATTAGAGATAACAGCACAAATCCTTTCTTAACTAGGGAAGTCTAATTGAAATAAGAATTCTTATGTCTTCCCAGATAATAAAAGGATCATAAATTACAAGTAACTCCAGGTAACTCCTTAAATTATTTGGATTTTTTGCTGTGTATTTTGATTCTATTTATTTCTAAATATCACAAGATATTATCATTGTTCTTGCTGTTGTTGACTTGTTGATTTATACAGTCAATATTTCTCTCTTTTTTTTTTTTTTTTGCCTTGAAAATGCCTTTACTTTCCTTTATTCTTGAAAGATATTTATGACAGCCACAGAATTCGTAGTTGGAATCATTTGCTTTTAGCACTTTAAGATATCATATTCTCTTTTGGTCTCTTTTTCTTTTCTAAATCCATTATCATTCTAATTTTAGTTCCTTTGCATGTAATAACTTTGTTCTTTGCTGTCAGATTTTTCTCTTCAGTTTTGGTTTCAAGTAGTTTTACTATGATATGTTTAAGAATAATTTTCTTTGCATTTATCCTATTTAGGTTCTTATGCTTCTTTAATTTTAGGCATTTTCTCATCAAACATTACTTTGGCCTCACTCACACTCTTTCCCCTCCTCCATACTTAAGTCAATAGTTTATTTGGCTTATCTTCCAGATCATTAATTGTCTTTTCAGCTGTCTTATCCATTATTAAATTCATCCACTGAATTTTTAACTTCAATTATAGTATTTTTTCCAAGGTCAAAAATTTTTATTTTACAGATTTTAAGGTGTCTTTGATTACTTTTTATGTAAGCAAATTTATCAATTTTTAGAGTCCGCAGTGTTTCTGTTTCCTAAAAACTTATTTACATTACCAGAAAGACTTTCACAATATTTTTAATTTAAATTTTGAAGTTTTGTTTTTAACATGTAATTCCCTACCCATCTGGAATGTGTTTTCTTTGTAGATGATCTGAGGTAGAGGACCCATTTCATTTTTTTATGTGAATAATTGTATTTTACCTCCACTTATTATAAATCTGTTCCTTTTCTTTCTGATCTGGCTTGCCAGTTCTATTATGTATCAACATTTCTTCTACACAGGTATCTCTTCCTGGGCTCACTATTCTGTTTCATTGATCGTTTAGTCTATGTCATTTCAGAAAAACTCAGTATCGATTATTATGGACCCTGATATCATATAGATAAAATTCCCTCCCCTTATTTCTCTCCTTCAAAGGGCTTTTTCCTATTCTAGGCCCTTTCTAAATTCATATACATTTTTAAATTGCTTTAAAACTATAAATCAATGTAGAGAGGATGTCAGTCCTTGCACTATTGCATTCTCTTTTCCGTGAACATGGAGTAAGCATATCTTCACGTATTTAGATCGTCTCCAATGCTTTTGCAGTTTGTTCCCATGTTTTGTGTTTGTAAAACAAATGTGAAATAAAAATTATTTTTCTCAAAAAATAAACAGATGTACATACATCTGCATCTAATATTTCTTCATTCTCTTTTGAAGAATTTTCTTTTCCTTCTCAGAAATTTTCTTAGTTTGAGTCTGGGACATAATATTCCTCAGTAGGTATTGGTGACTGGCCACAGTTTAAAGAAATGGCTAAACTGTACTCTAGTGTGTCTCAGTCCGGATGAGTTCAAGGAGTAGGGTAGGGATTCAATCTTTGGGGAAATAAAAAGCCTCCTGCACTGGAAAGACAGTTTTTCTTTCTTTTTTTTTTTTTTTATCTCTACTAAGCTATTCCTCACTCAAGTCAGGACATCAGCTTCAGCATCTAGGGGAAAAGCAGCCTTGGTTACAGGCTTTCCTTAAATTGTAATGTCCGCCTGAGTTTCGAGGGGGAGGGGTGGACAACTGCCTCCCCAAGTGCAGGTAAAACTTTGACCTGTTTCTTTCCCAGGAAGCTTCACAAAGCAAAGCTTCTCTGCTTTCCTGCTATTAACCCCATGATCCCAAGAGGGGCCTTTGCAGAAAATATTCACAATAAAGAGTAGGAGATTAACGTCCAAGAATGATTGGTATGCATTGTTATTGTTAATGCAGTTGATAATTTTTTCATGTGTATGAGTCATTGTTTAGGTCTTTTTGTTTGTTTGTAAACATTAGAAAAGCATTTAGAATTTCCTCAGTTTGTGAAAGATTTAGTGCAAGGTTACAGGGTTAGCATGGATTTTAATAATAGGTCTAAATATCAAGGAAATTGAAATGCTTGAGGATAAAATTAGATTTTGAATCAAGAGAGTAAGTTGCAGGACCTCGGTAATTTTCTACAAATAATTGTAGAAATTGGCAATTGTTGTGATGTTTGTCTCTCTTAATTTGTGTTTTCCACCATTGCCTCTGGTAGACACACCTCATCATACTTGCGTTATTATCTTTAAGTATCTTGTTTTAATCTGCAATTGTTTATCTCTCAATGAATTTAAACATATCATATACTTATTAAGCATTTGCACTTTCTCTTATGTAAACTATGTGTTGGTAAACTTTGCCAATTGTCCTATTCATTGCTTTTAACAAATGTTTTAAATTATTTTCTACCAAGCTATAGCAAAGTAGTTCCTTGTATCCCTTTTGAAGATGTGAACTTAGTGTTTTTGCTCTTCTCCCTTTAGTCTGTGGTGGGAGGCATAAGCTATCATTTTCTGAACAGTTAATGTTCCTTATTTATTTGTCTTTGTCATTCATTTTGTCAAAATAGTTTGAGAATTATTTAGATATAATATCAGCATTTATTTTTCATTGCATTTCACTTACCTATGCATTTTTAAGCATCTACAAAATATTTTTTAGGAATACTCTTGAAAATTTGAGATTAAAGAAAAGCAAACTTTAGTCCCTATTGTAAAAACTTTGCTCTCTAGTAGTGGGAGTCCCCCCATGCAAAAACCTAATTGCAGTTAACAGTTATAGTTACTTTATTTCTGCAGAGTAGGTTTTTTTTTTTAATTATCAACTTTTTCTATATCAAGATCTTTAAACAGTTTATTGGTGACTTGGATAAACTCTCTCATATTTAATAAACAGTAAGTTCTTGGTTATATGTTTTCTGACGATATTTCTTTATTACCCTTATAAATTACAAAAAAAAATTCCCAGGAATAACATTTTGGAAATTTTCTCCTCAGAATTCTCAACTGAGATCCATTTGATTTTGGTCCTAATGTGAGAATTTCTCTTCTCCTTGCTTTTATATTTTTCAAAAAGTTTCACATAGTGATATCTTTATATTAAACTTTTTTAACTATCCAATGTATTCAGAAACTCCAGATTTGCTTTTGTAAGTCTTGTTTTGTTTTATGGCTGTCATTTACTTTCCTTATGTCTAAAATACCTTTTTTTTTTTTTGGCTTTTGATCATTGCGTTATTCTAATGATCTCTTTTTTCTTTATTGGAATACTAATCATTCACCTGGTACCATTCACACTGGTGTCTCTAGTTTTGATCTGATTAATTTCCCATGCATTCTAGAAGCTTTTCTTCATTTTTTTTGTATGCATTAAATTCGATTACCTTCACCATTTGTCCCTATTTTATATATGCAATGAAGATTTTATACCCATGACAATTTTGGCTTTGTTGCATTATATCCTTAACTCTGATCTTTGTCTTCCCATGGTGGCTTTATGTTTAATAAAGACAATTGCTTTCTTGAAGATTTTGTAAAAATGAATATGTAATTTTCTAAATATTGTCGATTTATAGGACAGCATTCCTGCATTCCTCCTACAAACTTCTGGTTATCCAGTTTTGTTTCAGTAGTAGAATTCAGATTGCTGTTGGAATTTAATTTTACCCATTGCATATGGACCACAAGAGTATGACCTACATTTAATCCTATCCATGTGTTTCGGGTAATGAAACATCCTATCTTCTTCCCTGATAATACTCTGTTATAGAATTCTCTTTTTAATAATCATGCGCAATGACTATTCTCTTTTGTTTTCTGAAATCCAGAGTTTTATGTTGAAAACAATCTATGTTCAAGTCCAATCAACCTTCTGAAGACGATTTCCCCTATTCTCAATGCCTATAGTTTATTCTTCCTTCCATTCTGATTTGAAACCCCTCACATATTTTTATTTTACCTTTGTTAATGCTGTTTCTTCTTCTTCAAGTTCTAACTGAAAATTCATAGCCTTGAAAAAGCAAATTTATGCTCTGATAAGATATTATCTTTATCTTTTTTTGCACTATATTTTATAGTTTATGCCTCTATTTTACTTCCTTAACTTATCTTATGTCTTAACAACCCCAAAGTCGTCTTGGTTGCTACCACATCTTTGCAAAATAGTCAAATAGTGATGGGAACACATTAGACACTAAAAAAATACGTATTGAATAAGAGGATGAATGTGCTTCCTCCATAAAATGCTAGATTGTGATAGCCTATGCTGAGCTTCTATGGTTCGAAAGCATATAAAATGCACTCATGCAAATTAAGTGTATTTTTTAAGATGCTCATAGAAAACATGTTAGCTTCACTTAACAAGGAAAAATACAAAATGTTGTAAATCCTTGCCATAAAACTTTGACTAGTTACACATACATTAACCTTCTAATGATTTTCCCACTCTAAAACACATACATTAATGGGCTGCCCAGTTCTATCTTATTTATTCATTTTTTTCATTTGAATTGGAGAACACTCACTTTAACTCTAGTAAATCTTGAAAACGTGTATTATCTCATGAATTATCAGTTAGAAAATTATGAAATTAAGGCAGTTTGTTTTTGTCTTTTCCTTCTCAACTTTCAAAGTTACTTTTGGCACACTGACAAGAAGACCTGCAAAAAAATCTAAAATAATAAACACAAGGATTGCTAATAATTATAACACCTTCTTGTGTCTCTTTGCCTATTATGTTTATCATAAACTGAATACCATCTTACCCACTTTTACTTTTTTGACACTTTGTCATTTGAAGCATATTTCAAAATATAAGTATTCATTCTTGTCCTGGAAAAGTTGTACAGTAAATACAACTGTTTTGACCTTTTCAATATTCTCCATTCTGACTGGTTGTCTGTTCCAATCACAGGTTCCTGGGGTGGTAAACAGGGAAAGTTGGGGGTGGCAAGCGAATGAAATTACAGAATACTAAAAAGGTCACGGTAGGATGGTTTCAACTTCACAAAACACAAAAGATAGGGGAAAAAATTTATAATACTTAAAAAATCAGTAAATGTGATCTTATGCATGTTTTTAACAAATAACTAGTAAAAGCCAATGATAAATTTCCTTTTGTTTATTCCAATCTTGAAATTATTTTTGGACAACACCTGGAAAGTCAGTAAGTATATTCTTACTGCAAATTTAATATAATTAATTCTCTTTTCCTTATAAGTAACAATATATCAAGTCTTCCTGAACAGGAAACCTTTATTGTATTAATACAGATACTATTCAACAAATGGCAATTGTGTAATAGTGTGAATTTCCTTCTCTCCTTTCCATCCAGAAAATGGCTCAAAATATTGAATAGTAGGCCCAGATGGAAGATGATCTTAGTTTATTCTGCCCAACTTAAATTTCCCACAGCTTGGTTTATTT
This sequence comes from Equus quagga, assembly GCF_021613505.1. NCBI lineage: Eukaryota > Metazoa > Chordata > Mammalia > Perissodactyla > Equidae > Equus > Equus quagga. Next base: position 42,814,651 of record NC_060275.1, on the reverse strand, counting down.
TCCCCCTTGCCACATGAGTCTCAGAGGACTGATCTTTTCGTTGCGCTGTTTCTTTCATTGATGGATAGCTTCTCAAATGTTAAATACACTTAAACAAAAATCAGTTATACACATCAATCAGAGATGAAGCTTTTTCAAAACACAAATAGGGATTTTTGCTGAATGTTTCAGTAATGTAATTTTAAAGCATTATGCAGGTGTAAACTAATGTGTATATTTGTGTTGTAAGCAGTCACCTAAAGATGAAAACGTTGCTTTTCAGGAGTAATAAGTAATAACTCCTTTACTCAAGGAGTAATAAGAACTTCAAAAAATATATTCCATATTTAAATATAGATCCACATGTTTTTCTTACCCCAAACATTAGAACCAGATGAGTTTTGAAATTCACCTTTATTTTCCTTTGGATTTTAGCAAAGTTATAAGGTACAAATAGCTGAAGGACTTGTAGTAGTTACTTCCCTGAGTGTAACCTTTGTGATTAATTAATAGGGGAACACTCCTGGATTGAAGTGGAGCTGAAATAAACTTTCACACCTAGTATCCCATTGTCTATGTGAAATACTTGAAGAGCATCACAAATATAATAATAGCTATTTGCACATGTGGCCTATAATATTTGGGAATCAATCCATCAGAAGTTACAGAAGCAGGTCTCAAGAAAGGTTAAGCAAAATAGTTAATTTATTAAAATGATATTAGTGTGGCTTGAGAATGCAAGGGAAGTAATGAGGCTGGGGCTTAGGAAAAACTAGAACTAAAAAAGTGAATATCAGAATCAACTCTCATTCTTGGGTTGTGGCTCATCTTTGCATATCCTTTAAATTTTTATTTTTTCTCTCTAATTGCACACAGGCATTTTTTTTTCTTTTTTGGTCAGCATGATTGGATATTTTTTTAAAAAAAGTTTGAGCACAAAAAGACTCAGTTTCAAATCCAGTTTTCTATATAATGTTCTGAAGTAGATCCCTAAGTTTAGGCCATATGGCCATGCTGTGGAGTAAATTGATGGTCGTATCCAGGTCGAGTACTCACCCAGGATGACAACCTCACAATCATGGCCTAGTGGAACAGGGTCACAAAGTACCACGAATACACCCACTAAAGTGAGTTTTTCAGAAGAAGATTTGGGTCACGTATTGGCGTAGTAAATACTATATTCCTTTGTTGTGTACATTTTCTACTCCTCCTTTAGACTATTCATGTTAAGAAGTTATCTTTTTTATCTTTATGTTGCGATTATCTATGAGCGCCTAACACATATTAAGTAGTAGAAATATATTTATTGGATAAATGATAAAATTTTAAATATCCCTGACTATGTGTTGTAATTTTTGCAAATGTCTGAAACTTACAAAATCTGTTTATTCCCACTTGTGTCACTTTATTCAATGTTTTATTTAATATAAAGAAAGAAAATCTCTTCTGTAATAGATGCTATCAGTTGCTAACCTGGCATTTAGTTTTTTATTCTTTTTGAAAGGAGCCTGATTTTGTTCAAATGGCCACTCTTGCCCTAGAGACCTTATAAATCATAGGAAGCTAAACTCATCCTCCAGTCCAAAAGTGAGTCCTGATCAGTCTACACAATCAAACTTGTCTGGAATTAATGTAGAAACAGGCCAAGTTGTATCAGGACATAGAGCATTCCCAAGAAAAATGTTACTAGTTAAAGGTAGGTACGTGTCTATATTGTCCCAATCCAAATGGGCTGATTGCCCTAGGTCATGCTAACAGCCATCTTGTGAGCATGAAAACAATGGCTGAGGCAATGCTGTCATGATAAACAAGGTGAGACAGAGACTCACCCAGAAACAGACAGGGCCCAGATTTACCACAGCTGGTACTTGCCCTTCTTTTAATGTCCTGCTATATGAGATAACGCTTCCATCTTTCTCCCAGTCTTTTTTGAAAATGGCTTTCTCTTCGTGGCTGAAGGCAAGGAAAATGATACTTCATCCCTACATGTATCTTTACCTTATCTTGGAATTATTTAAAAAATAACATGGCCCCTGAATATCTCAGTGTCTTAAAATATATATATATTAGACTCTAATGTTACTTATTCTCCTTAACTTAATGCACAGATGAATTATTTGACTTACCAAATCAGCTTTCAAAGTGCATTGTATATTAATAGTGTAAAAAAAATTAAAGAAGATATATTAACCTACTTTTTTCAACCATGAAACTTTGCCTATCCAAATTTTAAATGATCCTTATCTTCTCAATATAACCAATTAAGATTCATTTAATTAGTCTCTGACTTAGATTACTCTATGTATTTCAAAGTAATTGAATAAGGTTTTACAGAGCATCTGTTCTCTCTAGTCATTTCACCTTAATTGTCCACCCCTTTCCAGAAAAATATGTATCTTTTAGGCATTTTTCCTATAGGGAGCATGACCATCACAAGTGCATTTTATGACTTTTGTTTCTAAAAGTTTCAACAAAGAAATGGACTATTTAGGGGTGTTTTTATTTAATAAAAGTGTGAAATAGTTAATAATAGAAAAGGAAAATTATAAATTTAATTCAAAATCCTCATTAAAATGGGCTTTGTACCCTTCCATTTATTGGTAGGCTAAAAGTGGGAACTGAAGGTTGTCTGGCACAGTCTTTTCCAAATCATCTTAACATATGCAGCAACGAATCTTTGTCTTAAAAGGTATCTTTATGCCGTAAGATTGGAAGAGAAAGTTAACCAGTGAATATTTTAAAGATGAAACAGAGGAACATTATAGGGCAATTTTAAAGGCTGGACAACATTGCAGGGCAGAATGGAAAGCTGTAAAAAGAACATTAATTGAGATGGCAGGGAGACCTAAGGCAGACAGAGATTAACTGACCAAGTTGGAGGGTAGCAAGGGTCCTGAGGTTTATGTTCCCATGTAAGCAGACCTTGAATATCTCAGGTGAACCAGGCAACACTTTAAGTCCCTGAAGATACAGAACATCTATAATTTTTTTTAATGAATTCCTTTCTTTTTTGGAAGATTGGCCCTGAGCTAACATCTGTGCCTATCTTCCTCTTTGTTTTTTTTTATTTGCCAAAGCCTCAGTACATAGCTGTATATCCCAGTTGTAAGTCATTCTAGTTCTGCTATGTGGGATGCCACCACAGCGTGGTCTGATGAGTGGTGTGTAGCTCCACACCCAGGATCCAAACTGGTGAACCCCAGGCCGCTGAAGCAGAACTCACTAACTTAATCACTCTGCCATGGGGCCAGCCCCAGACCATCTATAATTAAAAACGACTGATAGCTGTATTGTAAAACATTGACTTAACTCAAGTAAAAACTAAAGAAAATAAAAGCTGTAATATTTCTTCCACAGGAGGAAGAATTTGCCTGAATCTTATAAACAATGAGATAATTATTTTTAAACGTGTTTAAACAGTATACCTAAGCATGGGCAACATTCACTTAATTTAGACCTTCTAAAATAACTGGACATATTAGATAATCCAATGCGAACTTTTATTTTTCTGTTTCAAACTGACTGAAATAAAATCATATCATTATTTGTAAAGTTTTAAGCAACCACTTCAATTCTTTACTGTGTTAAAATTCTTTTATGAGTTAGGTATTCGCACTTCATTTCTTTATAGTGAAATACTTCCTTAAAATATTATTTGAATGGATTATCATTTTACATTATTTTGTACCAGGGTGAATTTTCTAGACAAAATATTTATATTTTCATGATAAAGATGGCCAAACACTTTATTTTATTGTGCAGTACATTATCTATACTCAAGCCAGGTGGGAGAAAAAATAGAACAGGAACTAATGAAATAGCACTGGTGTCATCTCTCCTTTGAAGTAATGGGCTTTTAACCTTGCCACTCACAAATAAGCTGATCACAATATTTGTCAGACAAGAATGTTGTCCCCAAGTTATTTTTTCTACTCAAATATCCATCAAAATCCAATTGTGTTAGGTTGGCTGGAAAGATATGCTGAGTCGCTCCTTTAGAATAAGAGTTAAGTGTTCAGAAGAGAAAACAATATAATAGAGTGCATATATGCTTGCCAAATGCAGACTAATAATAATGTAAAATCTGATACATTGTCAGTTTTATCATATTTAGAATGCCTGTGATATGGTTTATTATAACAAAATGCTGAGCTTTTCTCTCTTAGTTCCAAGTGTTTAGCAATCTGGTTCTATTATCAAGGAAAAAAATTAATTTATGAAAACCAAATAAACCTGGGATAAACATAATTTTATCCCTCTAAGTCAAGACTTATTTTGACTCTGATTCAGGTATGGCCACCTTTTGAACTCCTCCTTTTCTTGAAACTGTTCCATAACCAAAATCAAGAACTTTGAGTCTCCTTTTTCTGACAAGAAGCTCTGACCTTCCCAGACTTTATACTGACTTACCCTATTGTGTTTGTTCTGCATCATTATATTTAATATCTTTTTCTCCTATCTCCTTTACATTTTTAAAGATCTCCCATTACTTTAATTTATTTTATTTGGTACTGTACTGTTAGATTATTCTTCCTAGTGAAAAATCTAGGTTTATCTCACTTTCTGTTTTTTTTAAATTTGTTTGACTTTTTTGTATCGACATCTATTTGACACATAACATTCTGTAATGTTAGGTGTATAACATGTTGATTTGATACATTTATATATTGTAACATGATTGCCATTGTAGCAAGAGTTAGCACCTCTATCATGTCCCATAATTATTTCTTTCTATGTGGTTGAAATAATTAAGATCTTGTCTCTGTTTGGCTTTTTAATTTCAGCCTATTTGACTGAAAATCTTAGTTAAAGTGAAGATGACTGATTGGCATGCATGTAAGAGTTAATGGGATGCTGAAGTTTATGCTTATTGGATGACAACTGTGCTGAGAGAGCTGCATATGGACTTGTGTGTATTTCACTGATGCCTTTCAAGTAGTGAGCATAGTCCTTGGCACGTAATAAACACTCAATAAATATTCACAATCAAATGAAGCCATAGACAAATGACTGCGTGAATGAAAATCTATAAACATCTAAGTGGATATTTTCAAGGAATGATTACTGATTTTTCTTTTCTACAGTTCTATCTGGCAGTACATTTTTTGGATATTTTAGTGTAGCATAATAGTTGCAACTTTGAATAAAGGTCACATTGAAACTACTTCCAATGACATTTTATTTCACAAAGAAGAAAAGAATTTCATTATAAATGTAATCTCCATAGATTAAAATTTGTTACATGAATCTTAAAATTATGTCACAATGACATTTAGCACATGGATACAGTTGGAACTATGAAATGATTTATTTTCTAAGCTTAAAAATACTTTTTTTCTTGGCTATGTGTCTATATCCTAATATCTGAAATCCCTCTTCTCTAGAACATACATCGATATTTCCAAAGCATTGCATGCATTTTGGGATGAATATTAAACAGGAAAATTGGCTTTCCATTTAAATGAGATTTTTTTTTAAGAATGCATGCCATGCCCACAGCCCACATCATGTCTGTTGATACCTGAACCTTCTCTGCTGGCCATAGTTGACTAACTAGGGTTAGTTATATGACTAAAAGTTAGCCAATCTTAGGCTGACCATCAACCCAGAGATCAGTACAGCACAAAAGCTCCATCTAAGATAAATTCCTTATGTTGGTGACTAGGCAACTAATCTCATGGTTTCTTCCTCACAATAGAATATATTATTCTCTGACAGCTAATAACTCCAAACTCTCAGTGGTATAAAATAATAGTAGAGAATTTCTAGCTCTTGGTACATACGCATTCTGGTTGACCACAGATTTGCTCCATGTTCTCTTCAGTTTGGGCGAGAGATTGATGGAGAAGCCTCTATTTGAACATTGCCAGTCTCTTGGGAAGAGAAACAAGACATGTTGAACTATCTATCTCCTGACTTAAAGCGGCATCTGCTTAGAAGTGATACACTACACTTCTACTCACATTACATTGGTCAAACCAGTGGTATGGCATAGCTGTGGTCAAGAGAGCAGAAATGTGCAAATTTCCCACTGAGAGGCCCATAGAAGGGACACGGCAGGTTGTGACAGTGAATATGTAGAACAATAACAATCGATCACACTGTCTTGTGGGAAGTTCAAAGTAGAGTGAGTCAATGGCAGCAGAAGGCTCAGAAGCAGAAATAGAAAACAGCTGAACCACTTGTAATGGCAGAGCACTAAAAGGGGCAACAAGACATACCTGGGCCAATAAGGTATCCCACATCTGGAGCCAGAGAGCTATCTCTTCTCTCTTGTTATAGATAAATGGGAAACACTGGCTCTGCTCTCATTGAAGCTGTGCTGTTTGAATTATGGCCTGTATTTTATACTGTTTCTTCAATTATGAAAATGAACCTCTCTTACTTACTGTGTTTTCACTGTCCACTTCTTCCAACATGAAAGAGTGTCTAACAAGAAAAGATGAGGTAGGTTTTGTTACTTCCTTTTCCCTCAGTTTTATTTTTCTAAATAACAATTAATTGGAAGAAACTCTATTTTGATCATTTGTGTGAATTTGATTTAAAAAGTTTTTATGATGTATGTATACTTTATAAATTTTAATTAACTAAAGAGAAATTCAAACTATATTAAGCAGTTTGATGAGAGAAAACAAAGAAAAAGTATAACTACTGAAGGATGGAAATGGACCAAATCAATTTGGGAGACTAGAGTGTGAAACTCGGCCATCCGCCAGTTTCCAGTTGTGAGAGTTACGGTCAGGATGTTAATCTAATGTAAGGATGTGTGTGTATGGAGGGAAGGGGGGGTTGGCTTATTCTAACAACAAATAGACCATCTTCTATAGCTTCATGCATATTACAAATTGTAATAGCCAAAATAAATTTATAAAGCAAAAATATTTGTATTTCTATGATTTTCTTTATTGCTACCTTCCTCTCCACAGCACGTTGGTTTTGAAACAAAATCTCAGCATCTATCTTTATTTCTTACTTTTGGTGTCCTTTCCAATTTTACAGTATTTGCAATATGTTACAATATTCTAATATTGGTGGATTTTCAATAATCACAGTCTATAAATTATGCATATACAAAAACAGAGTCATGATGAATAATAAGTAGAAGTTTATCTGAAATAGTGACATGGAGGTTTATTTTACTTAAAAGTTCAGTAAATTTTTAATATGACACTTTATATATCTGTATGTATAGGATTATACAATTATCTAAACTAAACAGAGTTAAGCTATATGATGCAAGGGAATTGCAGTGAAATAATCTCATTTTTTCTCAAAGCAGAGTAGAGCCAGCTGTTCCACCTCCCAAAAAAATGTGGTGTTAATAATAAAATGGTCACTATTAGTCTGTATCTTTGCAGTGGGTTCTTTTAGGAGACAGTCTCAGAGTTGATTTTCTTCTTTTCGTCACTCATGCATTGTTCATTCCACAAGTATTTCTGTGGGCTTGGCGTTATGCCAGGCACATTGAGTATGAAAGTGTCTAAGAGCATGTGTCTGCCCTGAGAGGGTGCCTCGTTAGCTGGAGAAATATTCACAACACCGTGACCTGTCATAGAATGTTATACCAGAGACTGTGGTACACACTGTTACCAACTGCCATTTGTCAGTCATGTGTTTTTGGCCCGGCTTCTTTAATAAAACTAAGAGCATGTTGAATGGAACTCTAAATGACAATGGAAATAAGTTGTTTTTATAAATAATTTTATTGTTTTGGTGTTTCTAAAATCACTCAAAATATTGCTCACTTTGGCGCCATGAAATCAGCAAGTTGAAAATGTTAACTGTAAACAGAGAAGACAAAGGAAACTTGGAAATTTGAGGTGGATTGGGGAGAGGAAAATCTAAAGGATGGAGAGCGGAAAGAAAATAAGAAAGAATTGTTTGCTGGTGCCTTTTTGATCTCCTGCACAGGAAGGCAGGAAGGACAGGGAGAAAGAAAAAGAAAAATACTTGAAAAAAGTATCTACTAGTGAGCACATGTGAAGGGAAAAAGGTCAACTTGGGCTTCTGATGCCTGAGACATAGCGGTGCGAAGTTTACTGGGCAGAGCCCATGGGCAGTGTTCGCAGTCCCCAGAGCCCGGCCGGGAATCTGCTGTGAACTTTCAGAACAACAGCAAAATGTATCCTGGAGACAAAATGGAAAAGAAAGGCAGACCGTGGAGAAAGTGTGCTGACTGAAGAGCAGGAAAAGTTTAATGTGTTTTTCTCATTTTATTTAAAAATGAAACGATGACTTTAAACAAAAATGTGTTCATTTAAAAATCTACTCTGAGGAATAACAATTAAAAAATGAAGGCACTGTGGAGTAACAGAATGACAAAAAAGTGGGAGTTAAAATATTTTAATTTAAGGTTGGTATCTGCCTTGTCATTGGTATTATGTACAAAATTAAGAAATCATTTAAATGTTTACATGGAGGATAGTTAATAAACATTAATAAAAATGTAGGTAAGCATGAATAATAGTGTTTAGGAACGTTAGACAATCATAGTGATATGCAAACAGAAAATTAAAAGGAAACTATGGAATTCCAGGGAAAAACAAAACAATGTTTACAGTGAGACAGGCCATTAAAAACCCTACTCTCTCTCTTACTCGCTATTTGATGCTGAGAAAACTATTTGAACTCAGCAAAGTCTTCAAATTTCTAAGTTTTTTTTAGTGGGGATGATGATGTCACTTTAATGATTAAATAAAATAATGTATGGAAAGTTCTGAGAGCACTAATTGATTCCATCAGAGCTCCCATGATGATCTCACAGATCAAGCATTTGCATCTTGCAACATCACAATTGCATTATTCGTAGTACCCTCAATTATAGCAGCCTCACCACAGTTACTATTATTCTCTGAGCAGCCACGAGAACAGAGCACAAAGGAAGAAAAACCTGAGTAACATCTGTTAAAATAAAAACTAGTCGATCTCTTAAACTCTGAAAGGTTTGCAAAATAAATCTTCCCGTAAGAAATAAAGGTAAAGCAAAAGAGAATGAATAAAGCAAGCAATGATCAAAGTATCTTAGCATAAAATAGCAGGAAAGAAGAGAAAATCACGAAGCATGAAAGCATATCATGTTTTAAAATTTAAAAATATATCTCTCAATACTTTTGAGATTTGTATTTGAAAATGGATTATTATTTTGACTAGCAAAATATAATAGGCATGAGTATTTGGAGTCACAAAACAAGTAAATATATGTGAATGAGCTGTAACTTTTATCATAAACTTCACAGATATATAGACATGTATATACACACACATATAATAAACAGCATTTTTAAGGTAATTGATTTGCATCCAACTTCTCATTCCCTCCTCAACCCCATTGTGTTTACTGTATGCCAGGCACTGTTCCTGGGGTGCTCCATGGATCCTCTTGTTTTAATCTCCATTTTAGTGTTGAAGCTTCTGAGACCAAGAAGTTCACATATCTTGTATATGGTTAAACTAGTATAAAAGCTGAGACACACCTGTCTACATTAAAAACAATACAAACAAACTGTGGAAATAAGATGGAGAATTTCCAAACGAAAGGAAGTCAACACCTATGTCAAAATACCAGAAGGCAGAGGGACGTGGTCTCAGTGATGTAACTAAAAATTTTCAGTGGAAAAATTAAAAATGAGGACTTTAAATAGTAAAAGAGTTTTTCCATGGTGTAAAAGCATTGAATGGAGTGTGTGACGGGCAAAGGAGAGATTAAAAATGGGATCAAAATTATGAAAACCAAGAAACAAATAACAAAAGTATGAATAAAGAACTTCTAGTTGAGATGATGTGATATGAGAAGAATAAATAAAACAATAATAAGGACGTCTGGAAACATTCTAGGGTTCAAAGAGAGAAATAAAACAAGAGAGTTTCCACAATATTACGATAAACAGATTGCCATGTTTTCTGAACAAGAACATGTAGATAATAAAGAGTTCTTTACAGAGCAAGAATTGAGAGAGAGTGAGAGGGACAGAGGGAGAAAGAGAGAGGTTAATAACAGAATAACAACTGAAGGGAGAATTAGTAGCCGATTTTATAGCAGACATTAACACACCAAATATGAGCCCCATGATCAAAATATTGAAAATGGGACATTCTTTTGGATACAATGATCTTATTGCTGAAATTGTCCAATCTTGTCCAGTTTGCCCAGATTTGCCTGCAGTTTTAATTTTCTTTGAGAATAAGATTACATAGACAATACAGTATAACAAAAACTTTAATATTATAAACAATGATTACAAGTGTTTGTGTTTGTAGTGCTGTTTTTATTCCAAAGGCACTATTTATTCTAAGGACGTGAAAGAAATCCAAATGTCTAATTTGCTAGATATTTTCCCTGCTAATCCAGGGGAACTTTGATATTTGTTATCCTCTTCTTCTTAAAATAATTTATTTCACTGCTTTTTTTCTTGGACAATATGGTCTTCTATATTTAGTTCAGTTATTAAGTTATTTAGCAGAATTAAATAAATTAATTCTGAAATATTGATAGAAGGCAAAACACTATGAATATCAAGGTGAAAGGACCACAGGTAGAGATATCAAGAAGCTGAGGCAGGAGAGAGGGCTAATTTCAGCCCAGTGTGTTCTATTCCCCCCCAATTCCCCAGTGTAAATTGACATCAGCCCATAAATAAGATTCAGCATTTATAACACACATTTTCCAATCCCAGATCTACTAGTAATGACAAGAGAGTCCTGTGTGCCTATTTCCATATTAGTGTTTCTTGGCTTATCCCCCAAATAAACTACTTGTACTCAATCCCTCCTGAGGGAACCCAAACCAAGCTTTATATAAGTTAAAAAAAAAGATTGGATGTATTTGCCAATTGTTGCTATGTAGTTTTATTTATTTAATTTTAAAATATTTTTGTATTTGTTTTTTGTTTAATTTTGCTGTCTATTCTACCAGTGGTTGTAATGGATATAAATTAAGCATTACTTGTAAATTACAGAATGTAATTTAAAAGGATATAATCATTAAAATGGTCACTGTAGTAAGCTGTATTCAACTGAGTAACAAAATCAGCTGGGTGGTGTGTTCATCAAGATTATTGCTGATGACCTCTAATGACAAACACACAAGCAGTCTTTGTCTTCCATGTGCTTCTCTTTTATGAGAAAATATTTTAATATTATTTTACTTATAGATTAAAAAAATAAGCATGAAAACCAAAGCTGTAATACATTTTAAAAACTTGAACTTAATGGAACACCATCTTGAATTTCTCTGTTGGGAAACACTCCCCATAATGAGTCTACAAGGAAAATCATGAATAGAATGGATTTGACTCAAAAAAACCAGTTCTGTAATGTATTAGCTGTGTGTCTCTGGGAAATTCTTAACTTGAGCTTCTCAACTGTAAAAGAGTCATAATAATAGTATGTGTTTTACCAGGTTATTAGGAAATATAAATGAGATAATATATAAAGTACTTAATTTATCTAGTGAACTTTCAATAAATAGCTATAGCTATGCTGCTCTTATTGTAATCATTATTAATTTTAATATCATTATTAATAAAGTGTAGGTTAGAAATCAGGAAAAAAATGTTTAATTACCTCACTTTTATGGAATATAAAAAGTGGAAGCCAAAGAGGTGTCTTAGATTCCTAAGCCAATGAAAACCTGACAATTGCATTTTGTCAATTGCAATTTGAGTCCAGGTATTGTGCAAAGCACATGATGTACACAGAGGATTTCAATACATTTCCCTGTGCAAAGCAGCCTAGATCCTCTTGGGAAGGTAGGGCATATCAACTCTCTATGTTACAATTTTGTGTCGTATACGCTACTAAAAATTAGAAATATGTTTTGGCATATGTGTATCCATAAAAATGGTGACAATTTAGTTACAATTCCACGTGGTACATGCTATTAAAAAATAGAAATATATTTGGCATATGCATATCCATAAGTATGGTGACAGTTCAGTTGTCTTACAATTTTATGGTCGAATTTAAAATTCAATCACTTATCTACATTCAAATGTCTTCCATTATTTATAAGTTCTCAAAGGTCACTAACTACCATTTGATAATAACAGGTGCTTTATGTCATAATTATTGTTATATATATATATAATCTGTAAGTTTTAATAAGATCTGGACAGCAGAACTAGGAGACTTTCACCATAATTTTCCTCAGCTAAGGCACTAATGCACTGTCATTGACTCTCAAACATCTTTAATTGTGACCCACAATTATTTGCAAAATCTGTACATCATTCCTCTTTAAGAAGCAAAGGAAGGGCTCTCCAAATACTATAGTGGTTTTAGAGTAAGGTCCTAGAGTTGGACAACCTAGGTTCAGATTGTTGTTTATTTATTAGTACAACTACTTTCTTGATCTTGGTCATGTTATTTAACTCTTCTGAGCTTTGGTCTTCTTATCTATAAAATAGGAATGATAACAGTACTCACTTTTAAAAGCTGTTATGATTTTATGCATGAATATGTATATATATATATATATATACACAGGTGTGCATGCATATGTATATATTTTACATATTTAGAGAGAGATTTTGGGGAAATGGGGGCACTGACTCAGTAGAACTATTTTTATTTGATATTTAGATCAGTTCTTATCTTTCTTACAAGGATTATTTCAACCGAATCAGTTACTGCTCTAGAGATTATGAATAAGTTTTTCTTTTAATGTTTAGCCAAGTCTTCAGTCAGGAGCTCTGGAGCCCATGAACACTGCATTATTAGAAATAAAATAATAGAAGCATATTTTTATCGTTAAAAAAATATCCATTAGGGAGGATGTCCAATGCATCTATAACCAAAAGTCAGTGATATGCTGTGTGTGGATGAATGTATTTTATTCTCTAGTATACCAAGTTCAAAACAAGTCACTTCATATGGGACTAGGTCATTGGCTTCTAAAACCAAAAATTATTACACTGCATTTTGACGTAATTCATCGGAGCTCGGAGAGTTGCACTCATTTTAAAAGTTAGATGTTCCCTTGTTCAAAGAGCGCTTAATTGAATCACTCAACTTCCAAAAATAGTGAAAATATTTTCATTGAATTTTACTGGCGTGTGAAATTCTCATCCTGATGACCCTTTGTAGAAACCACATCTTACTAGTTTTATATGCATCATTCTTCCACAACAGAACATGCCAAGCACTCTTCCTGTTGCCTGTCAGATAGTTCTCCAGTTGTTTCAGTAAATTTAATTCCAGAAGTTGTAGGTCAATGTATGTCTATAAATGTATCTTAATGAACAATTAACAATTTCACACACAGGATTCTGTGAGGATCGGAAAAACATACTGAGTAAAGTAAGTTCTTAGAATGTTGTTCAGTAATATGTCAAAATGATGTGCTCAACTCAGGCGAGGCTTCTTTTCTCCAAGAATAAGTGTGAAGGTGCGTGTGTACTTGTGTTTGTCTGCTTTCCCTGGTAAGGCTGTCTGTGCTGACAAAGATTTGGAAATCAAAACCAGCCATCCGAATCAAATGACTCTATTAGAACTACAAATATCTTCTCATGCCTTGGGCATTGAAATTGCTTGTTATCTAAAACTTTGTCATATAAAAGGTATTTTATTTAGACTAATTCTAAGAATAGAAACAATTGGATCATTTCCGTGTCAGAACAGACTCTGAAACATAAGACGTCAGTTCTCCCACCTGAGCTCTAAGAATGGATTGTACGAGAGCAGCAAAGACAGACGATGTGATTCCATATACCAACAGACAGTCTATGAAAATGGGAATCGTGCAATTAAAACAGCTCCCTCAAGCTTCTGATCATTTGGATGAAATGCCCTTTGGGACTCTGACTTTAGTCATCTTATTGGACAATTCAAAACACAAATTATTTTATCTTAATTGAAAGCATAGTCGCTATGAAAGAGACCCACTCCTCTGGGTGTAATTTGATGCTTTACTTCAACACAACATAAATACGACTTCAAAAGACAATGACTAAAGCTGACAAATATTTTCTGCGTTGTCACATGTAATTACCTAGTTTCTCACGCTGATTTTTATTTTCCTGTGGACTGTGCCAGCAGATGTTAATGTGCTATAAATGAACATGTCAATTTTCTCATACCCGAGATGACAAGTGTTACAGAATTCAGCTTCAGAGGGACATGCTATCTGACCAGTACCTGTCTTCTTCTTTTATATCAAGTTATTGTGTTGCCCATCCAGTGTTTGGTGTCCTATCAGAAGGTAGCATATGGCACATAATCCAAAAGCCAGAAATATTATTTTATCCATACCAGCTATGAAACAATGCTTCCTGTCTGCTTTTGAGTAAGGATTAGCAGACCAGCGAACCTCTTCTGCTCGAGGGCACAGGGAGGGAGAAGGCATTTATTCCAGGTGCCGAGTTCTTGTCTGTGTTGAGTTATCAGAGGAAATCTTTCTTTGCTGCTTTCGTACTTTATTATTACTTTACAGGAAGCTTTTTAGAAATGAGGCATAATTTACGCTGTTAAAATTTCACCTTTATAATGTACATCGCATCTTAATTCACAGCATATATTTAAGTTGATTTTAGCAAATTGCATGTGCTGTAAACCAGAATGACTCTCATTAAGTGGCATGGTAAGGTGACCATTCCATTGAATTGTTTTCTGTGGTAACTGGTACAAGAGCTGATCTACATTTTCATGACAGATCTTAAGAAAATAAGATTATCAGTATTCAAATGCATATTCCAATGTGAGAACCCTTCTTATTTCTGTGTCTATTAATCCAAGGTACTTTGAAAACCACCTGGCCTTGAGACAACAGAGATACCATTCTAGGTTGGGATGGTACACTATACACCACAGTGTTAATAAACAATACAATTGGCTTTTTCCTGTGGGCTTTAGTGTTTATGGAACACCGCTGTTTACCACAAGATGCATAGATGATTCTGTACTGCTGTTTTGATCTTAGGGTATTACAAACACTAATATCTTTGAATCTATGAATGCATTGTATTTTTAATAAAATCTCTCCTGAGTTATTTTGGATGCATTCAGTAGAGTTTACCTGGAAAAATGTAAACAATTTTAGCTTTTATTACATGGTATGTGATTGCTATCCAGAAGGAGGGAACCAAATTTGAGTGTCATCAGTAGGTCTTGGCAATGTTGGTTTTTATCACTTTCATTTACTTTAGCTACTTTAATCCATTCTTAAATTGTGCTGGAGAATTTTTTTAATTGAATTTCTATAAATGTTATTAAATCTGTACATTTATCTAATTTAAAATCTGTAGTTTCTTATATCTAGCCATTTCCTATTCTTTCCTCACCTATGAAATATTTGTGTAAATTTTTATATTTGTTTAACTCCTTTTATTTTAGAAAACAGAATTTACTCTGATTATGCTCATCTGTGGGCACAAATAGGAACATATTAAATCAATTAATAACACCCATTATACTGTTCTGTTGCATCCAAATGTGTAACAAATGATGTCATTCCGTCTACTACAAATTCCCTCCTCAGAGAAGCGCTCCTGAAAGTCACCAGAGGGCGGTCTTCTAAGAGTGCTGAGATTCACATAACACCGTGGCCTCCACTGCTCCCACATCTCTGGTGGACTGGGTGCAGGACCAAAGTGTATAATGGATTTTAACCAAGTGGGAGGGGCTCCCCCACTCCTTCTGTTTTGTGTTACTGTACCTCAAACGAGAATTTTAGCAGGGCTAATTTGCTTCTATATATTTCAATTTTTTTCCTTTTATAGTTTTCTGAATATTTCCTTATTTTACATTTCTATAGTTTGCTTTACTGTACACAAAAATATTTATAATATTTTAAAATTATTTAAATTTGGTGAGTTATGTAGGAAAAATGATGAAAGACCTTGAAATGAACAAGAATACCACTGAGTGTCCTACCTGTGCACCCATCATAGTTATCTCAACTTTTCATTGGTTTCAGCTATGTTTCCACTTGATAATTTGTCAAAAAGGATTAATAATGAATGTCAATATTAGTCAAGGGAATGTAAATTAATTGCATTTAGTACAATATAATTGATTTTTTCCCTGTGCAAAGACATTTTGCAGCCATTTATGAATTCATTTTAGCATTTCTTATTTGCTTATACATATGTGGTTCTTAATTCTTAATTTTACTTTGAACTAATTGTCACCTTTTACTTGTTCATTCAATTAATGAGTTAAGTAAAATCTATGACACATTTATTTTATATCTGTATGAAGTCATGATTTTACCTTTTATTAAAATTTGTATTTTAACAAATTCTGTTGACATTTTTATTATGAATGCTAGATGAAATTTCTAAAATTACAGATGCATGTTCATACCAATTTATATAAATATGCACATGAAATATTTATTCCAGTTACTAAAGTTATTAAGAATTTTACATTCATTATTAGTGAAATTACTGTAAATATACATGTCCACAAAGTATATTTTGGACACAAAACCATATTTTACTGCCCTTGTTATAGGTAGAGGATTAAACAACCACATTTAGTTTTACTTCCTCTGGAAAGCCTACTACAATGATAGTAAAACACATTTTTGGAGGTGTTAACTTATAAGGGTAAGTAAAATGGAAGAGGACAACCAGCAAAATTTTAGAAGCTGGAAAGCTGATGAACAAGTAGTAGAAGACTTGGAGCAGAAACAGAAAGAGAGCTGAATCCTCCACATTTCAGAACATGGTGGCAGTAGCTTCTCCTGTAAGTAGGAATAGAGAAGATCTAAAAGACTTCCAGATCTTCTTCTCTACTCTACAGTAGGCTGAAGATTCATTCTTTGCAGAGAAAAGATCTAAAGCTACTCACATTGGGGGTTTCACAGGGAAATGGTTCAGTCAGATCAACTATAATAAAGGACACTGTTAACTCATGAAATAAAAGATACCAATGAGCAATTCAGTGTCCCACTCTTAAATATGAGTGTATGGTCAAGAATTTCCAGATATGCCCAGATATCATGGACTGTGAAAAACATAAATAAAACAAACTAAAGGGGAATGGTATTTGCAGATCTTCTCCCCACAATTGATTTGTCTTTCATGGGACAGATCAAAGTTAATACAAACTAATTAGAAAAAGTTTAAATGCTCATAATTTAAACATATTAATTAAAACTAATTGTAAATATTGGAAACATTATAGAAAATTGTAAAAATAATACACAAATGATAATCCAAGGAACAGCAGATATTGTGTATATATCACTACATTTAAAAAGGATAGAATCAATTCTGGTTTCGGTTCACATGTAGAAAGATTGGAAGTCATCACACCAATCCTTACACCAAGAAAAAAGATGAACAAGCTGAATATCAACAACTTTTCCTGCACTCATTAGAGAACTTTAGTTGTGGGGAAAACTGAAAATCCAAACCCTGGAGAGACAAGAAAATCCAGAGAGTCCTGGCTGAGATCTGCTTAGCTTGAGCAAAACCTACTGGAGCCATAAACTGGTATGAACACTTAAGGGTAATCTTGATGAATTTCTAGAGGTTGGGTAGACTTCCTTGAGAGTGAGAAACTCCTAGACATCATAGTTTAGGAATGTTCCCACACTTTGGTGGGTTTTACTTCCCAGAATCTGACAAGGTTATTACAGTGAAAACCAAAAAAAGATCTCCTCCTGGCTCTCATGAAGGGTGGGAAAGAATAATCATTATAAAATATATCCAGAACATTCTCTGTTGCGAAGGATTACTCTTCATGGCAAAATACTTTATCCGAGCATTATACCAGTTGGGGGATGGACATTTCTTCATCCCCAGATACCTCCCTTCTGGTCTCATTTAAGGAGGTTTAAAAGAAAAAAAAGAAATGCTTGTGATGGTCATGGCCCAGTTGCACAAGCTCATTGAAAGACTGACATTTAGTTGCAAGATTATAGAAAATTCTCTCTCCACCACCACACACACGTACCCTACCACCAGACCAACAGGGATCTAGTTCACTACAGGAAAAGATCTGCAGGATGCAAAATCCATCTGAGGAGTTCTTAGGGAAGCACAAATCAGTGGGGACACATAAATTAAGACATTAGAGGACTTTGCAGCCTTGGGCACCTACTGTTAGAGTGAACATTAAACACACTGCAGGTCCTAGCCAACGTAACAAAAAACTCCACACTAAAGGACTATTTACCTCACTTCTTACTACTTGACGCATCATGCCAGGCTTTCAACATAAATTACAAGGCATGCTTAAAAGCAAGAAAAAACAGCCTGGAGAGATAAAATAAGTATCAGAAAAGGAATCAGATGTGACACAGATTATCAAATAGAGAATTTAATGATTAATATATTAAGAGCTCTAATGGATGAAGAAGAAAACACACATAAAAAGATGCGTAATGCAAGCAGAGAGATATAGTCTAGTGAAGAATCAAAGGAAAATTTAGAAATAATAAACACTATAAAAGAAATGACAAATATGTCTGATGGATTCATCAATAGACTGGACACAGCTTAACAATGAATCACTGGACTTGAAGACATGTGAACAGAAACTTCCCAAGTTGAAGTGCAAATATAAAATAAGAGTGCAAAAGAAAGCCAGAACAGCAGAAAGACAACTGCAGAACAATTTCAAAAAGAGTAACACATGCATAGTTCTAATACCAGAAGGATAATAGAGAGAGAACAGAGCAGAAGAAATATTTGAAGTAATAATGACTCAGAAATTTCCAAAATTATTGACAGACACGAAACCACAGGTCCAGGAAATTCAGAGAGCACCAAAATGGATAAGTACCAAAAACATCTACACCTAGGCATATCATGTTCAACCTGCAGAAAATAGAAGGCAAATATATTTTGAAAGAAGCAAGAGGAATAAGGATAAGAATTATAGGTGATATCTCATCAGAAATCAAGGAAACAAGCAAGAAGAGAGTGACATGAAATATTTAAGGTGTTAAAATAAAACACTTTAACTCCAGCAACCTAGAATTCCATATCCAGTGAAAGCATTCTTCAAAAGTGAAGGGGAAAAAAATGACTTTCTCAAATAGACAAAAACTTAGGGAATCATCATCAGAGGACTTACTCTGAAAAAAATGCTAAAAGAAGTTCTTCAGAAAAAGATAAAATGATTTAGGTCAGAAACTCAAATTTACATAAAGAAAGGAAGAGCATTGGGGAAGGAATAAAAGAAAGGTAAAATAAAATCTTATTTTCTTAAATTTACTGAAATTTAACTTTTTAAAATTTTAATGGCAAAAATATATTGGGTGATTATAGCATATAAGAAATCAATGACATGAATGTCATAAGTGATGGAAGGAGGAAAGAATTGGAAATAATCTGTTATGTTTCCTGCACTGCACAAGAAGTAGCACAGTATTATTTGAGGATAGACCTAAATGGTTAAAAAAAGTATATTATAAACTCTAGGGCAAGGACTAAAATGTTTTTTAAACAAGTATAATTGACATACTATGAGAAGCCATAAATTGGATTAATATAAAATGCTCAATTAAAATTATAGAAAACAGGGGAAACAATAAAGAATAAATACAACAGATAAAAAAAATTACAAACATAATAGATAATGATCCAGGTATATCAATAATCACTTTAAATGTAAATAGTCAAAATACACCAATAAAAAGACAAGGAACTTGCTTTAAATATAAAGACACAGATAGATGAAAAGTAAAGGAATGGAGAAAGATAACATCCTAATGCTAATCAAAAGAATGCTAGAGTAGTTATATTAATTTCAGCGAAATCAAACTTCCAAAAAAAGAAAATTATCAGGGATAAAGAGGAGCATTACATGATGACAAAAGGGTCAATTGTCTAAGAAGATATAATGATCCTTAATGTGTATGCACCTATCAATAGCACATAAAAACCTGTGAGGCAGAGGCCAGCCCTGTGGCTGAGTGGTTGATTCAATGTGCTCTGCTTTGGCAGCCTGAATTTGGTTCTCAGGCACGGATCTACACCACTTGTCGTCAGCCATGCTGTGGCGGCAACCCACATATAAAATAGAGGAAGATTGGCACAGATGTTGGCTCAGGGAGAATCTCCCTCAGGGAAAAAAAATTCTATGAGACAAAAACTGATATAATTGCCAGAAGAAATAGGCAAGACCACTATTACCTGTAGACTTCAACAGTTTTCTTTCAGTGTGATTGGTAGATTAGGCAGGCGGGATCTCAGTATCTGCCTAGTTGACAGGAACATCACTACCAATCAACTTGATCTAACATTTACAGAGTACTTCATCCAACAACAGCAGGAAGCACTTTCTTCTCAAGCTCATATAGAACATTCACAAAGAGAGACCACATTGTAGGCCTTATAAATCAACCTTAACGAATTTAAAAGAATAGAGATCATACAAAGGATAATACTATGAAACTAAACTAGAAATAAAAAACGGAAAGTTAGCTGAAAATTTCCAAATATTTGGAGATCAAAACAACATACTTCTAAATGGCACATGGGGTCAAGGTAAAACTCCTAAGAGAATGAAACATATTTTGGACTAGTGGTAATGAAAACAATTCATTAAAACTTGTGGGGTGCAGTGAAAGCAGTGCTTAAAGAGAAATTTATAGCATTAAATGAACTTATTAGAAAAGAAAAAAGATCTAAAATCAACAGTGTAAGCTTTAACTTTAGAAAATTAGACAGAAGAGCAACTAAACCCTAAAGCAAGCAAAAGAAAAGAAATAAAAATTAGTGCAGAAATCAATGAAAATGAAATGGGAAACCAATAGAGAAATATCCATGAAGTCAAAGCTAGTTCTTTGATAACATTAATAGACTTGATAAACCTCTAGCCAGGTTAAACATGAAAATAATGCCAAAGACACAAATTACCAGTATCTGAAATGAAAGAAAGTTCAGCCCTACTGATTCCATGGATATTTAAAAACAATAAGAGAATACTGTGAACAACTCTATGCCCACAAAAGGAAAACCTAAATGAAATGGAACAATTCCTTCAAAGACACAAACTACCAAAATTCACACAGGGAGAAGTAGATAACCCAAATATACCTATATCTATTAAACAAGTTGAATCAATAGTTAATAGCCTTCAAATAGGAAAGCAACAAGTCCAGATGGTTTCACTGGTGAATTCTGCCAAACATTTAAGGAAGAGATTATACCAGCTCTCCACAGTCTCTTCCAGAAGACAAAAGCAGAGGGTACATGTCCTAACTAATTCTACGAGGCAAGAATTACTCTAATACCAAAATCAGATGCAAACGTTAGAAGTAAGGAAAACGTACAAACCAATATCTCTCATGAACATACATGCAAAATCCTTTAAAAATACTAACAAATTGAATTCAAGAATGTATAAAAAGGATTAAGTACCACAATAACTGGGATTTATTCCAGATATACATTTGTTTCAATATTATAAAATCAAGCAATACAGTCAATATAGTTCAACACATCAACAGGCTAAAGAAAAAAGAGTCAGATGATCCTATAAATTGACAGAGAAAAAGCATTTGACAAAACTCAACATCTATTCATGATTTTAAAAATCTCAGCACACTGGGAATAAAGTGGAAGTTCCTTATCCTGACAAAATACAGCTACAAAAAACCTACAGTTAATGTCATACTTAATGGCAAGAAACTGGATGTTTTTCCCTTAGAATCAAGAACAAGGCAAGGATGCTCTTTCTGACTATTCCCATTCAACATTGTACTCGAAGTCTTTCGAGTGTTGAAAGACGAAGAAAAGGAAATAAAATGTTTACAGATTGGAAAGAAAAACTCAAAATATGTTATTACAGATGGCATGATTATCTATGTAGAAAAAAAGAATAACAATAGAAATCTTCTGGAATTTATAAGTGAATATAACACTACAGCACTATATCAAGGTTGTGGGATACATGTTAATATACAAAAGTTAATTGCTTTCCTATACATCAACAATAATCAAATGAAATTAAAAATTTTAAAAAATCCAACCATTAAGAATAGTGCCCAGAAAATAAATGATTAGGTATAAATCTAACCAAATATGTGGAGAATCTATATGCAAAAAACTACAAACCTCATGAGAGAAATCAAGATCTAAATAAATGGTGAAAGAGTCTACATTCACAGGTTGAAAGATCTAATATTTTCAACATATCAGTTCTTTCCAACTTGATCTGTAGACTCAATACAATCCCAAGAAAATCTCCACAAGCTGTTTGGTAGAAATTAACTAATTCTATAGTTTATGTGGAAACACATAATGTCCAGAATAGCTAACAAAGCATTGAATAAAAAGAAGAAAGTTGGACGACTGACATTACTTCACTTCAAGACCCACCATAAATCTACAAATCTACAGATCAAGACAATGTGGTATTGGAGAAAGAATAGACAAAAATCAGTGGAACAGAATAAAGACTCCAGGATTAGATCCATACAACGTATATCCAACTGATCCTTGACAAAGGAGCAAAGGCAATTCAATGGAGGAAAAACAGTCTTGTCAACAAATGATGATATAGAAATATGCAAAAAAAATATTTATACGTAGACCTTACATAGTTTCACAAAAAATAACAAAATAAGCCTTAAACCTACATGTAAAACAGAAAATTGTAAAACCTCTTGAAGAAAACATAGGAGAAAATCTATGTGACCTTGAGTTTGGTAGTTTTAAGACACAACACCAAAAGCATGATTAGTGAAAGAAAAAATTTCGAAATTGGACTTGGTTAAAATTAAAAACATCTTCTCTGAAAAAGTCACTTCTAAGAGAATGAAAATTCAAACCACAGACTAGGGAAAAAAGTGTA
This sequence comes from Equus quagga, assembly GCF_021613505.1. Classification (NCBI taxonomy): domain Eukaryota; kingdom Metazoa; phylum Chordata; class Mammalia; order Perissodactyla; family Equidae; genus Equus; species Equus quagga. Next base: position 42,791,923 of record NC_060275.1, on the reverse strand, counting down.
AAACACATATCTGACACGTGGCTTGTATTAAAAAACACAGAGAGGTCTTAAAACTCAATGATAAGAAAGCAACCCAGTTAGAGAATGAGCAAAAGATTTCAACAGACACCTCACCAAAGAAGATATACAAATAGCAAATAAGCTTATGAAAAGATGCTCAACATCATTTGTCATTAGAGAAATGCAAATTAAAAGAACAATGAGATACCGCTGTTAGCCTATTAGAATGGCTAAAATCCAAAAAAAGTTTTTTTAAAACCCCACAGAGGATGACAATATTAATTGCAGGTGGGTATGCAGAACAGCACGACGTCTCATTTATTGCATGTGGGATGTTAAAGGGCACAGGCACGTTGGAAGTCAGTTTGGCAGTTTCTTACAAAACTAACCATAGTCTTTCCATACAATACAGCAACTGAGCTCCTAGATATTAACACCATTGATTCGACAACTTCTCCTGCACATGTATGTTTACAGCAGCTTTAATCATAATTGCCAAAAACGGGAAGCAATCAAGATCTTAATATGTGAATGGAAAAACAAACTACAGTACATCTATACAATAGAGCACTACTTAATGATTTAAAATAATGGTTATCAAGCTATGAGAAGACAGGAATCTTAAATGCATATTGTTAAGTGAATGAAGCCACATACTGTATGACAATTGAACTGTATGATTTCAATTATATGATATTCTGTAAAAAGGCAAAATTATACCGATGGCAAAAAGATCAGTGGATGCAGGGAGTTCAATGGAAGTAGAAAAAGGGAGGTTTAAAATTGAGTGTCAATGTCTTCACTATGCTAATATCCTTATCTGATAACTACTTACAAAGTGCTTATAAAATAACATTAAAGGATGATTATTATTTGCACCAACTTGGTAGGCATTCCCTGCATCAAAACAGGGTTTACAAAAATCATAAATCATTGTCGGTGTCGCGATCCGATGTGCACACCAGGATAGATGCGGAGAAATAGATGCTGATGGCAACTCTGAGTTTACTATAACCAGCGTTTCAATATATACATAGCTTACATCTGTTAAACATACATAGGTGTTCTGGACAATGTAATTAGCAGATGCCAAGAGTTCTTAGTGAATTTCTCAAGGAGCCCTCCCTTGGCCTCTGTTTTGATATTATCATGTTTTTTCTGTGCTCGTATATTTTTATCTCGGAGCATGCAAGGACTCCTAGGCAACGGCCCCTCCTGCTCCCAATATCGATATCGTGTCTCCATCTGTGCCCCTGGACGGCTGTGCCTGGCTTAGGTTGCCTCCCACTGGAGATCTTACCCATCTTTGGCTAACCGGCCTTCTCACCTCCAGGTCACAGTTTGTTGGCAAGACTTTTCCAGTGATATTAACCCTTCCTGCAAGAGGGGCAGTTACAATCATGAATGATTTTCATAAGAATTTATAACAGTGTTATGTCAGCCAGAAATAATGTTTTACATTTAGCTCAATTTGAGTGAAATTTTTAAATAAAAATAAAGCAAAGTATAATTACTTAGGACAGTTAATTTACCTAGAGTTACTTAAAGAATGAAAAAGTCATCATAGAATCATCATAGAGAAGATTTCATAGAAACAACATTACAAAAGAGAAAGTAAGGCTATTATTAAAGGAAAGATTGCACCGTGAACCAAAAAGCAAGGGTGACAATGAGTAGGGTTGAGATAAGGAAAGATTTAGTAAATTGTCACGATAATCAGAATAATATAATAATATAATTTGAGTAATTAGAGCAAGTGCTTTCTTCATAATGCACTGGACAAAAGTTAAACCTATAAAACTTTTAGCAGAAAACATTGGAGTAAGTTTTCATGACCTTAGACACCAGAAGCACAATTGACAAAAGCAAATAAAGAGATAAATTGGGATTCACCAAAATCAAAAAGCTTTTGTATTTCAAATGACATTATCAAAAAAGTGAAAAGAGAACCCACAGAATGAGCGAAAATATTTACAAGTTATATATCTTATAAGGGATTTGAATCAGGACCATATAAAAGACTTTTAAACGCTCAACAATAAAAAGACAAACAACCCAACAATAGCAACAAAAATGGACAAAACATCTTAACATTTCTCTGAAAAAGATACACAAATGGCCAATAATCATATGAAAAGATGTTCAACAACATTAGTCACTAGGGAAATTCAAATAATCAAAAATATAATGAGATACCCACTAGGACGGATAAAGTAAAAAACAAGGGCAATAGCAAGTTTGACAAGAGTATAGACAAATTGGAACCCTCGCACATGCTGGTGGGAATGTAAAGTGGTGTAGCTACTTCCGAAAACAATTTCGTAGTTGCTCTAGTAGTTAAACATAGAGTTATCATGTGAAACAGCAATTCTACTTATGGTATATACACAAGACAACTGAAATCATGTCCACACAAAAACTTATGAAGGAATGTTCGTGGTATTATTTTTTTAATATTATCCAAATATAGAACAAATCAAATTTTCATCAACTAAAGAATAAATATATAAGATGTGGCATATCATAAAATGGAATATTATTCAGTCACAAAAAGAAATCAAGTACAGAAATATGCTGCAACATGGATGAACCTTGAAAACATGCTAAGTGAAAGAAGCCAGATGCAAAAGGTCATATATCTTACAGTTCTATTTATATGAAACTTCTAGAATAGGCAAACCCATCAAGACACAAAGTAGTTTATTGGTTACCAGGTACTAGGGGGAGAAGAAAATTGGAATGATTAAAAGTGGGTATGGGGTTTCTTTTTCAGGAAATGAAAGTGTTCTAGAATTAGCTTATGGCGATGATTGCACATCTCTGTGAATATACCACTGAATTATACACTTAGAAAAGAGTGAATTTTATGGTACCTGAATTATATTTCAATAAAGTTGTTATAAAGAAAGATGTACCTAAGAGAGAATAGTTTTGTGTTTTTATACTCCTTATCAAAAATAAACTTTTAATTGTGCTTTGACTGAATTCAAAGAAATTCACTATAACATATTGTGAGAAATTTTTAACACACGGTGTCTTGTCAGTTCAATTCCTGATTCTTCAAGGCTGAGGATAATTAATGTCCACCTACATCCCATCTAGCCTGACTCCCTGCCCACGAATGTAACATAGAGTGGCTAGAAGACTCAGATCTGAAGAGAAAGTGTTTTAACCCAATTGCCGGAAGGGAAAACATTAGTCATTCTGATTCTCAGACTGAATAATCATCAAACCTGGCATACCGTGCTATGTACTCGTATTGGGGCTATGGAATCTTTGGTCACAGTGCAGTTAGGAAAGAGTAGGCACGAAAGAAGAATTGTTTCTGATGGGGTATTTGTGGATCTCTCATCAGCCTTACAGCACTGGTTTCTCATGGTGGATAGTGAGAAAATCTCCCACGTACCAGATTATGTGTACATTCTCGAGTCAAATGTGACCTATATCTGCATGCCTAACTAATTTATAATGTACATTGAATTTAGAATTGTTAGAAAAATAAGGATCTTAAGTGATCATCTAATCTGAGCCCTTTAGATTATTGTAAGAAATCAGAAACAAAACCATGAAGTTGTTTGCCCACAGTTTAAATCTATTTAGCAGAGATGTCAGCGCGGGTCCTGGATTTCTGAGTCTCTCTCCTCCCCACATAATCCCAAATCAGTGTCCTTTTCAGCAACTCCCCCTACGCCCACCTAATTTCTCTTAATCAATTAAAATTTGATACAAATTACACACACACACCTATATATAGAGAGAGAGAAACATTTGAGAGCCATCTATATTTCTCATACATGTTGTGTATTACAACATTTAATCTACAAAAAAATAATAAAGTATATTTTACAAATGAGAAAAAGGATTCTCAAAGAGACTACATATTTTACAAATAAGACACTTGATCCTCAAAGTTATTAAAGTCACACAGCTTTTAGCTCTCCAAGAGCTAGAAACTGCACTCCGTCATTCAAGCTGTATAGTCAGAGCTGCTCTTAACATCCTCTACTAGCTGTGGGGCCTAGAGAATTCCATGTCTAAGGTAATTTAATAGAAGTATGTAAAGGCATTGTCTTGCTTGTTTGAAGAAGATGTTAGTTACAATTAAGAACAAGCTCCAAGGCATAAGCAGCTCCCATATGACTATTGTAGAGTCAAGTTGGTTCAAATACGATAAAGGAAGTCATGCAAAATTTAACCTTACAAAATTGAGTGTTCCACGTTGATTGACGCCAAAACATCAAAAATAATAATAGAAAAATTTTGTCACAGTAGGTGCTTGTTTATGAAAATGTCATTGTATGTACTCTATTGCTTTTGCATAATTGTTGCATTTCACATTTGTTCACTGAACAAGCAAATTCAACAGACAAGTCGTCATTAAATTTCACTGGTGGGAGGCATATAAGATTTGCAGGCTTTTAATAGATCAAACGTTTCATCAGCCACAATTTAAAAAACTTTAATGCACATATTAGTCATTTACAATATAAGAGCGATATCAGTACAATTATTTTGAAATTTGTTTCTTAACCCTTCATTCCCAAGTAAAATTTTAGGGAAGAAATTTGATAGTATTTCAGTCATGCTTTTTCGTTACTACAATATGTGTTCTATAATTTAATTCTAGTAGGCATTCAATAAATACTGAATTATTAAGACATGTATTTAATAATACTAATTAATTCTGCTAATACTATGTGTTTAATAATTGCACATTGGGGAGTGAAAGAATATACTGTGGTATTTGGCACACACACCAAAAAAGAATTTCAAAGTGGAATAAAGAACATAGCGTGAAGCATTATGCTTTGATTTTATCTTTTAATTTCTTAAAATGCACAATAAAATGTATATGATCATCATAAATTTTTTTTAAAATGTATGTTTGTGTCTTTTCTTTAACACCCTAAATTATAATGAAATACATTCTTTTCGACTCATATATTTCTTAGAAATAGTTAGCAATCATTCTCATCATTTAGAGAGAATGCCACACAAAGTACTAAAAAAACCTTCTCAATATGTAATCAGCAAGTCCTTGGCAGGATATTTGTGAATTGGTAGTTTCCAAGTACATATTCTATACCTAAGCGTTCTTTAAAGGGTTACTAATCAATTATTATTCCCCTTATAAATACTTCACCAGGAAGAAACTCATATTTAAGGAGCCAATCCTGGAATATGGCAACTTGACTTCTGTTTACTTTCCCGCCAGCCTCCAAACCTCAGTTGTCTCTGAGCTAAGCAGTTCTGGTGAACGTAAGCTGACTGGGTAGGAGTTAGACCACAGGTTGTCTGGGTCCTGGAGCGAGGCCTGGACTGCAGCTGCCTTCTTCATGGGCTGGCCAGTCCCCAGGAGCGCTGCACTAGAGCCCAGGGAACGGGCCACAGCGCTGACATTGGAGCGAGCTAGGCCATCAGCTCTGTGCATATCTGGCAAAGAGTGGAGGCTGATTTAGTCACTGACAAAAGGAAGGCTAAACTGGTTAGTATGCAAAATCCATTGAGCTAAAAAACAATTCTTTTCTCCAGATGACGGCCTCTCCTTGCAACATGATTCCAAAAGTCCAGAGTCCTCTTTGCCTTTCAGGAATTGCATGACTCCTGTCATTAAGAACTTGGTTAACAGATTTGAGCCTCAAAACAGCAAACAGAGCAAAATAGCAGTGACTTAAATGTCTCCAGCAACCAAAGGGAACAAAGGAATAAGTAGAACAATTAGAACATAAGCCCCAGGTACTGAATGGTCTGTTGTCAGCTTTATTTTTCAGAGTCCTTTTCTCTAGTTTCTGTTTTATTTTGTTTTGTTTTGGTGAGGAAGATTTACCCTGAGCTAACATCCATTACCAACCTTCCTCTGTTTTTGCTTGAGGAGGATCGTCGCTGAGCTAACATCTGTGTGAATCTTCCTCTACTTTGTATGTGGGATGCCGCCATAGCATGGCTTGATGAGTGAAGCAGGTCCACATCTGGGATCCAAACCTGCAAACCCTGGCCGCCGAAGCAGTGTGTGCGGAACTTTAACCACTGGGCCATGGGCTGGTCCCTTTTCTCTAGTTTTGAGTTCAGAGTTTTTTCCGTGAAAGGAACTTGAGTGAGATTGTGAAAGTGGAATGGAAGGAGAAATTATTTTGGAAAGAGTTGCAACCATGACATTCAAAGAACCTTCTTGGTAAGCACTTGATCATCATTCACTTCACTGCTACACGTGGAGAGAGATCTGGGGAACGCATTCAACACTCTTGAGAATGGCTGCAGTTTCCTGATGCCCTTTTGCAAACCAGTTGCTTGGGTATTTCAGGCTGAGTTCCTAAATGTTTGCTTCCCTGACCTTCCTACTACAGATTCTCTGATCTTCTTTGGTATCTTGCCTGGACCTTTGTGCCTCCAGTTTCCAATATTCAAGTAAACCCTCATTCCTATATTCTACCTTTATTCCCAAAATATATGGAGTGTGTCTGTTTTCCTGATAGATCCCAAACTGTTACACCTAATGAAATAAAAGATCCAAGTACAACATCACTATATATATAAATATATATATGTTTCTGGTCATGTCTGACCAGAAGTAGATGCCTTGAGTCGGACTGTAATATGTATCTGCTTCACAATATGCATTATGAACTTTTAAAATCATTTTGTAAAAAAATATTCAATAGATGACCTAAGGGAGAGGAAAATTATTGTCGACATCTAAAATAATGTCCTGAAAACCAAGTGCAAGAATTATCACCAAAAAAACAATAAAAATATTGAAATACAAATATTATAAAAGAAAAGAAAGACAGACTTAGAGGATATTTACATGTAGGCCTAACGGTTGAAAGAATGGCAAGGATTAAACAAATACTCAAAGAATAGCTCCCTGGGCTTTGACGAGGACTCCAGCTCAAAAAGTGACATCAAAATCCTGTTGACTTGGAAAAAGAAGTGCACACTTAGGCACATACTGATAGAAGTATTGACTTCTAAGGATAATGAAAAATTTCTTTTTACTCTTTTCCCTGCAGAAACAGCAAGAGAAAAAAATCATATGTTTATAGTACATCTCTGCCACCCTGCTACCTATCAGTGTAGCACCATTGTTGTACAGTTTTCTCAAAGATTCCGACTCCAGAGAACCTTTTACCTGACCAAGAGGTCATTGGCTTGTCGTAGGCAAAGCAGTCATTCTCCCTCTATGCTAGCCCTAAACTAGGCTGAAGAAGAAGCCATGATAATCTGAAACTTAAAGATTCTCTGGATATCCAAGTGCCAGAATCTCTAGATTAAGCCTTCTTATTTGATTTATTTGATAATAAATAATGAGATGGAAATTTTAGGATATCACATTCCTAGAAACCAAGGTTCTTCTATTATTCCTTTATTCTCTACTCACAAAATGGTGTTATATTTATTTATCTTAAAAAGTGTGTGTATTTATTTATTTATAATATTCTGTGTGATCCTGCTGTTTTTATCCCTCTGATTCCAAATTTCAGTCCTTTTCATGTCTGATCAGAAGTAAAACCCCTGAAGAGGGCAGTAATATTGTTTTGCCAACAGATTCATCTGCTTAAAGGCAAGGGGTAGAAAAGTAATGTTTACATACTCTTATTATCTATCTTAAGACAGAAAAAAAAGGGCAAGAAATATATTGACATTTTTCTTTTCTTTCCTCCTCCAAAATTTCATATAGATACTTTTTAGTTAGCCTAGGCCCCCAGATAAAGTCATTGTAGAAAAAAAGATGAGACCAATCCTCAATGGACGTGTACACAAGTGAGAAATAAACTTTTTGCTTTTCCAAACTAATTCAGTGTTCAGGCCAATAAAATGAAATATTCATTCAATCCGTAAGGACTGTCTTTATTTCTGGAGTTACCTCCTATTTTATTACTAATTTTACCCAGTGGCGAGACTATGTGCATTTATTTCACATTTACAAGCCAAGAATTACTCTACTTGCTAAAATATTCTCTTGAAATATTTGGGAGATCCATGCCACCCGCAGCGACTTGGGATCAGGTAAATGTTGGAAGTATCTCAAAATTTGAATATATCAGATTATTACAAATGGAAAGGATTACTAAACTGTTGGAAGGAGTTCATTAGGATTATTCAAACAAATTGTTAGGACTATTAAGACACATTCAATCTTTACTAAAAACTCAAATTATTTATTTAAACATTGTTTACAAATAATTGTCTTTATGGTAAAGGTTAAACTATTGGCGGTGAGCACATTGCAGTCTATACAGAAATTGATGATAATCTACACCTGAAATTTCACGTTATAAACCATTATGATCTCAATAAAATTTAAAAAATAAAATTTTTATCTTTAATTTCTTCTAAACTTGTCTTAAATAGTCACCGCTGTCAGCTGGTCCATGGGTCTGTTATAATGCTCTCCCTTAGAGGAATCAGTGGCAATCTATGTTCTAGCTGTACAGCCCTAAGTTTCGGAATTTAATTGGACCAGAGTGGATTAATCTCAGAGACCATGAGTCCTACCTAATGACTATATTCATGTCTGCTTGCCCCATCCTGTAGACTACAGTAAGTACCCTGGCTAACGCAGAAGGCAATTATTGGGCCCTCAGTCACCCATACTTCTCAGCCGCACTTTTCATCCAAAACTTTCTGGCTTTGACATCAGAATATTTGCAATACCTGGGAGAATGTTAAAGCTATCTGTTCCATATATTCTGGCTGGTTTGATTTCAAGCTGTATTTTTAAATCAGAAAGTTTTATTTGATTTACTTTTTACACATCAGTCCATAATTGCCATTGATATTTATCAATACTTTTTGCATACATACGCAGAATAGTATTTTATTTCTATTGCTATGATTCATTTAAAACTAATTGTTTCAAATCAGGAAATATTCTGTTGAAATACTTTAAATTGTGATTCGTCTTCTAGATTCTGCATATAGTCTTATGAGATATTCCATAATTTATTGAGAATAGGATTGATTTGAACTGATTACTTTTTAATCCATTGTGTTCATCTAGAGAGGCTAAATCAAAGAATTATTCAGTTAAATATTTATTTTTTATTAAATTAAAGTCACCTTGGAAACTGGCTTTTCTTGCACAATATGTTGCTTGGCTTCCAGTATGGGAGAATTTACCAAAATCAAAGTTATTTAAACAAAGAAAATGCATTATTTTTAAGTAAAGGCAACTGTCCACAAAAACATAAGTAAATAAGCATATATATGTAGACATATATGTGTAGATATACATATATACACATGCATACATGTATAAAATCAGGCAGACATGCATTTTAGTTGTGATATGCTAAAAGAACTCAGACTCCCGATTGAAATTGTTACTGCCTTATCTCTGCTGAAAATGGTGCAGCATGTAAAACCAATTTACAGATTATAAGCAATAAAATGAGTTGACAGGCTGCTGTGTGGTAACGTAAGGAAAGAATATATAGTCACTAGCTTCAGGGACTCCGTAAGCGATTTTGATTGTTTCCTTTTTTGGATGGTGGGGAGAAGCGACAGTTTTATAGTCTCTGCAAAATGGAAAGATAGCTCTCAAATGACCCCTGGCCCTTTATTCATTGCTATGTCTGAGCATGTGCTACAATTTCTCCTCCAAATTCTGTCAAATTAAAATAGGCTATTCTCATAAATTCAAGCATGAGAGGATACTGGGATTTGCTGCCACCCTTGTCTGTTGGTTGTCAGTACAAGTGTGCTTTGGAGAGAAGTGCCATTCAAAACAGAAGTCTGGAGGAACAATAACTACCCTGATTTATTTTTTCTTCCTTTGTCTCTTTGGAATGAGCACCAGGGTCCTTTCTCTAGTTACAGAAAGTCATCAACCTTGTATGAGCATATCGTGGTCAACTAATCTTCAACATTTTAAGTTTTCTGTCATCTTCAGATAATTTTTTGTTTGTTCTAATGCTTCTCTGAAGGCTCTTGTGATCAGCTACAGGTCAGTGGGCTTTATCTTCAACAAAGATGGAATGTCTCATAGCCCAGTGGGAAAGGAAAGGCTGGGTGCTTTTGGCTACAGGCTTCTGACGGCAACACTTCAACCGCTTTGAGGTCATACGAGTGGACTGAGTGAGGATATTCAAAACTCGAGTCTGGAAGCAGGTAGGTTCATGAGACCACTATCCTAAGATTAAGTGGGATAAAAATCAGTTACACAGGACTGAATAACTCATGAGGGATGATCGTGGGGTTTTTTCGGGAATATAGTTAATGTTTAATGTTTTGTTTTCTGGATATATAAGGAAGCTGCTTCTCTTTATTTTTAAGTTATCTGTAACTCATAACAATTTAGTTGACAGTAGTGATCAATGGGGGTGAAAGTTCAGGTTCTCTGTCAGCCTCCGTTGACCCAGATAAGGAGGGCGTTCTCATTACTACTGGGCTAGTGTGGGAGTTCACGCTCTCCAGAAGGCCTACTTTGATACAACACTGGCTGGAAAGAGAAGGGGCACCTTTTTACTGTTCTCCCTTAGGCCTCTGCTGCCACTATCCTGTGAGAGAGAGGCGCCTCCGGGTGCGGGTAGAATTCCAGACTCTCTCCTTGATCTCCTTTGACACCAGGTTAGGGACTTAGTACCGTCCAGCAGGGAAGAACGTGCCAGGCAAAGACTGGAAATCTAGCTCCCCACTGGGCCCAGCTGGTGGGGTTGGAGATAGGGCCACAGTTCTTTCTATGTTGTTTGGCTGGAGTAGAGTAATGATTGTCTCGAAGTTCTCTGTTTTGCCAGACTACCCTTTTCCAGGTCCTTCGGTTAGAAGGAGCAGGATTTTCTTGTGACTTTTTGTGTCTGGATCCACTGGTGTTTCCAGGTTGCTGATTTCTCCAGAACCCCGTCTAGAATACATAAAGCAAAAAAAAAAAAAAAATAACAAAAACCAACCCCAGAGAACACATCTTTGTGTTGCTCCTTGGGTGCTGAGGTCCCTAGCCAGTCTTCTTTTCTCCACTTTTCAGAGTTCTCTTATGTTGGTTTTATTGTATAATATCCAGGGACTTTAGCCTTACTTAATAGAGGAAGTAGGGAAAAGTATGGCTATTTCATATTTCTGTATGTAGAATTCAGTATTTTCTCCAATTTCTTCTTAAACATTTCTGTCTTCGGAGCCCCACTAATCACATCAGCGGCTTACGGCTCCCCGCCCAACAGCATGTTCTTTGTCCTGCTTATTTCCTAAACTCCTCTGTCTTCTTAGCCCTTGATATTGAACTGTTCTATCAATAGCATCTCCATCTCTTTTTATACAAATTAATTTAACCTTTTTAGGCTGCTTCTCACTTTCTTCTTCACCATCAACAGAATGTATTACATAAATTACAAACCTAATAACACAAATCTAATAATCAACCCACAGAATGCTTTTTAGAAGACAGAGGAAAAAAGGTGGTGAAGTCTTAGACTTTAAAATGTTTGCTTGCTGGGCCTCATCTTTTTAATCAATTCAAAAATATGAAAAAATATGTGAGGCCTTTTCTTTTTTTAAAGTATGCTTTTTGATGAGGAAGATTGGCCCTGAGCTAACATCTATTGACAATTTTCCTCTTTTTTTTTTCTTCCCAAAGCCGCAGTGCATAGTTGTATATCCTAGTTGTAGGTCGTTTTAGTTCTTCTATGTGGGACGCCACCACAGTGTGAACCTGTGCGAATCAGTGTGGCCTGATGAACCGTGTGTAAATCGCGCCCAGGATCCGAACCAGTGAACCTTGGGCCACCGAAGTAGAGCACACAAACTTAACCACTCTGCCATGAGGCCGGTCCAGTGAGGCAATTTTATAAATTGCCTTTCTTAAACCCTCCAACAAACTTGAAGTATTATCATCAATATAAATTATTTGCATTTATAAATCTGTTTATTTTGTTTGTTTGTATGTTCATAATTTCGTCCACATGGGTCCTTAGGAATACTGCCAGAGCTAAACTGTGTTAATACTATTTAGATTTAAATACATGACAAAAAATTCTTATAAATTTCCCCTGACTTGCACATTTTGTACACTTTGTAGCTTTTCATTTAAGCCCTCAGAAAAGTACCAACTCTCTGTGTGTGTATGTAATTGCTCGTTGAAATATACTAGCTGAACATAACATAAACTGTTGGACTTCATTTCATTAAATTTTTTCTTTAATATATCATAATCAAATTTAATTGCATAGAGCAGAATTAGGTAGTGTTGCAATTATTTTTCATTGTGTAAGCTTTTGTTAAAGTGTGAGTTTGTTAAAGTGTAAATTTGTTATATATTACCAAAATTCAGATTTAGATATTGAAACCAAGTTATATTACTAGAAGTAATTCTTTTTTTTAAAAAAGATTTTATTTTTTCCTTTTTCTCCCCAAAGCCCCCTGGTACGTAGTTGTATATTCTTCGTTGTGGGTCCTTCTAGTTGTGGCATGTGGGACGCTGCCTCAGTGTGGTTTGATGAGCAGTGCCATGTCCGCGCCCAGGATTTGAACCAACAAAATCCTGGGCCGCCTGCAGTGGAGTGCGCGAACTTAACCACTCGGCCACGGGGCCTGCCCCTAGAAGTAATTCTTAAGTGAGAAGTAAGCCTATTTCACCTCAAAAATCCTGGCCTTCTATTTTTAGGGGGGATCGAGTGATTATTTAAACAACTTTTCTATTAGGCAATATCGTCCTTAGTGACTAAATCATTTTGATTGCTACTGGATGTGGACGACTGCACTGAACGCTGGATTCTTAAAATAGCATACTCCAGGGTTAACGTTATTTTAAAACATGCTTAACTATCTCATATAGTGAAGTAGCTTATGCCACTTGAATGATTATACTCATCTAAGGCAGAAAAATATCAGCTACATTTAAAATAATATGCAGAAATTTTATTAGAACGCGGTGCTAATGAGGACTGGCTGATTAGTTCTATTGTTAGAAATGCCCTCTGTGGTTCCATATTGAGAATCAGCACTAAACTAGTGCCAGTGGAGACAAAAAAAGGAATAAGATTTTTGTCTAGGCCCTGCCCTAGACAAACTTTCAACCCAGTATTTCTTAAAATACTTCAACCTATAAAAATTAAACAGTGAATAAAGATCTTTTTCAGGCATCTCACGAATACATTTTATTCAAATCCTTTGGATATATTTTTGAATGATTTTTAAGCTACTACATTGTTAATCTCCATGTACAGAGAAAGCAATTCAGTCATTGTATAAAAATAAGCATAGCTTTTACTCACACTTCAAATCTTAACTTATATATGCCCTTTCAGAAGATTTTTCCTAAAAATATTAAATAAAGTAGGTAGAATATTTATTTCAATCTCTTTCACACGGCTTTTTTTTTCTTTTATAGTACCTTATGAAATTAGCAAATATATATATGTGTATTTGTATGGACCAGTTTTTATTTTTATAATATATTCCCCACTGGACCATAAGACCTTTAAATGCACATACTGTGCCTAATTTCTTTACAGTTCTATTTCCAGAGCCAAAACAGGACATAATACTTAGCATTAGGGGTTCAATAAATACATTGTAACACCAAAAATAGGGAAAAAATTTTCTTTCCTTTAAATTTTAAGCAGATTGAATTGTTTTAATGTTGTAATTTACCTAACAGTATGATTCTGTGCCAAAGTCCGTAAAACGTGGGGAGGATATGAGATAAAACAATGGAACATATCTACAAAGAGAAGAAAGTAATGGCAACCCATATTTTTATGGATTGCCTAAAGCTTCCTCGGGATAATTTCTTTTATCTTCATTAAGTATTTTTTATTTGAAGGAATAAGGTTGAAGAGGCAAAAATGCAAATATGTTTTTTAAAGCGATCTAAAGATAGTAATGTTTTATGCCAGAGGTGCTAAATCTATTGCTTCTTCTTAAGTTGACCTATTTCTTCTCTTTTGGTTAAAATAGCCCCTTCCAAACTTTAATAAATGTTTTATCAAAGCAGTTAAAAGTTGCAAAAAGAAAAAAATAATATTATTGCGTTACTGAAAGTTTTATGAAATAATATTAAGTATAAGTTAATATTATGTCAAAATACCAACTATCATAATTTTAGATTAACTTTTAGAATTAAGATCTGTATTCTACGTTGAAGTCAGGTTTCATGGTTTGTCCACTAAACAACTGTGTGCAGATTCTTTTCCTACTTTTGTCTGCTAAAGACTGAGCTTAGTTCAAGAGTCGTAATGCTGGCTAAGTGTTTATCTCGTTGTACGTTATTGACTCGTGGTTGATTCGTAAATCAGATTCACAGGAATCATAGATTTTACTAAACTTTATGATAATTCAAAAGATACAAGTAAGTACTTGGGTCATGAGAAATATTCTTTTCTTAGGGAAGTCTGAGACTAGTAAATACAGTTCTTAAAAATGCAAAAGAAAAACCCATTTTCTCCCAGATTCAGACATGTTTTGCTTCAAGTTTGATACGCATTTCTTTATAAGCAATTTATGCAGAGATATTGCTCATATGGAGGGAGCTCTTTTGATTTTGGAGCACTCTTGTTATATAATTCATTAATTACACAGCTTGTTTAACTTGTCCCCATTCTCCAGCCAACCATAAATTCCAGATTTATTTACAAGTAAATTATCTAATCATATCTGGTATATGCTGCAAAAACATTTCACAGGTAGGAGCTCTGATTTTTCCCACTGGTAAATAATATTAGCACTTCAGCCAGGAGGTCTGGGGAGGAGTTGAGGGTCATTACATTAGCATTTTTAGAAGATTTAGTTGAGTCCCCCCGATTGTCGAGTCCCAGATACAGAGCAAAGGGTTTCCAGGACTGCTGCTCCTTCCTGCCCGCTGAGACAAGCACTGGTAAGTACCCGAGGCCGGGACTGAGGACAGTTTTTTCCCCGATGTCTTGAAATAGCTAACATATATAAAGCGTGGCTAAGAATTTCCTACTTTTCTTGGGTGTTCCAAGAAATTCCACTTTCCTGTTCTTGAAATTGTACAAATACTACTTTCAACCTTGTCTTATCTTAAAGGGAAGTTAAGACTTTCTCCATAATACCAAAACAATATGTTGAATATCTGCCCCCATACACAAAAATCTGTTTTGCCTAAATCAAGCTAAATAACCAGATTTTATTGACCTGCTTAATTCAATAGTAATATTAAAATTATGTATCTCTATATATCTATATAATGCTATACTATATCTGTCTTAAATGCCTTCACTAGTGTATCTTTAGGTAGTCTTTGAGGAAAATATAAACGTTAAATCCTTAATGGGATCAGAATCAAGCTGCTGGGAGTAGAAATGCTCCTAAAGGACTTCAGAAATAAGGAGATACCTCCTTAGCCTCATTTTACTCCTATCAACACCACTGAAAATCTTTCACAAGAAAACTAGGATGCCAATCCTACCATCTCTCTCTATGCTGTTATTATAAATAACATACTAAATAGATAAATGGTGTATCACAAATTATCATTGTCTGTTCCTGGCCTTTCTTTCAATTTGCAAGGCCTTCCTTCATGTAATCACTTACTTCTCAGTGCATGTACTGGTTCAACAAGAGGAGTTAATACAACACTGTCATCTTGATTTAATATCAAATAACTTTCTTGCCCTTTGTTTCATTTTTTTTTAAAGAAAAAAACAGGCAGCCCCTGCTTCTTCTATATGCATTATTTTTAGTGTACCAGCAACTCATATAAAAAGCAGCCCTAGGGGCTTGGCTTCAGAGATGGTTATTTCCTCCTTGTGATGGTTTGCGTGATAGAATGTGTCAATCTAAACAGCAAGTGACTTTTTGGAGTATGCTTTCAAGGCTGCCCTTGAAGGACGGCTTGTGTCAGAAGGTTTCACAACAAGACAGTTTTAGGACAGGACAGCTTTAGAAGGTTTTATTTAATTAGTTAGGTAGTTATTTAGTTAGTTAGTTAGATAGTTTTTCCTAATCCCAGCATAACTGCTGGTTAGAGATTTCTGCAAAAAATTACTAGAAGAAATTGGCTTCGACAAGAAGAATTTCTGCATATAATTTTTCGACTTTGAAAAATGAAAGTTAGCCACTTGGAAATAACCTTCTTTAACCTTAAAATTAACTTCCCCACCTACATTTTTTTTTGAGAATGGAATTACTGAAATCAAAGGTTGCCAGTAATTCTGTTTGTTGGGAATTACATTATTGGAATTGAGATGTAACAATAACTCTCTATTCCCCTAAATAATATGATCAAGTAAGGAAAAAATATAAAGACCAGGGAAATCAGGGACACGTAGAAACAAAATAATAGCTTGGTACATTTTTTTCTTTTTCTAAGGCTTTCTTTTTTAATTACCACCCAATTCAGGTGATGTATATTTGAAAATGCTGGTCAAAACCAAATGTGAGTATAAAAATATCCAATCACACATGTAAACTAGTAATTATAAGAAAACTGCTTCACTTGTCCCATACATAGGTACCGCCCAAGTTTATACCTTAAGTTTACAATAGATAGGTCATGGGTTTATTTATTGCTTTAACTGGATATTCATTTATAGATGAACACAAGCTTTATCAGAAATTGATGTTGCTCATTTAATTCAATTAATAACATATTGTCAAAAGAATAGTAGATTCTGATTATGCTCAAGACATGTTTATATGCATTAACTTAATCTTCCATGGTAGTTGAAAGATACGTGTAAAAATTCTTTGACATTTCTCACAGTGAGTGGTGAGGTGTACATCATCTCTCCTGGATTTTATGACTTTTTCTACAAATATAGTGTGGTATAATTGAACCTCCTGTTTCTGAGATTGGTCATAAAAGGTGATGCAGCTTTCACCTTGCTTACTTTAATAGTGCTTCTGGAAGTCTTCAGCCAGCAGGTAAGCACTCCCATTGCCCTGAGGCCACCATGTTGTGAGGAAACCCAAAAGAATCCACTAGAAGAGACCAGAATAAAATCTCCAAGACTAAACAAAAGTAGGAGGGAAAGAGACAGAGAGAGACAGAGAGAGAGAGAGAGACAAGTTTGCAAGCTTGCAGCTGATCTGGTTCCCTTCTGATCCAGATCCAGTCACCATTTTATTGCAGAGTGACTCTCAGCCATACTACCCTAGTGCAATGGACTGAATCTTTATGTCTCCCCTAAAGTCATATGTTGAAATCCTAACCTATTAAGAGATGGGGCCTGTGGGGATGATTGGATCATGAAGGCAGAGCCCTCATGAATGGGATTAGTGCCCATATGAAAGAGACCCCAGAGGGCTCCCTTGCCCTTTCTGCCACGTGAGGTTATAGAGAAAAGGCAGCCATATAGGACGTGAGATCCCATCAGACCCCTAATCTGCCAGTGCCTTGATCTCGGTCTTCCAGCCTCCAGAACAGTAAGAAATATATTTCTGTTGTTTATATATACATAGATATATATATATATATATATATTTTTTTTTTTTAGGAAGATTAGCCCTGAGCTAACATCTGCCACCAATCTTCCTCTTTTTGCTGAGGAAGACTGGCCCTGAGCTAACATCTGTGCCCATCTTCCTCTACTTTATATGTGGATGCCTGCCACAGCATGGCTTGACGAGTGGTGCATAGTGGTGCATAGGTACCTAGGATCCGAACTGGCAAACCCTGGGCTGCCAAAGTGGAACAGGTGAACTTAACCACTACACCACTGGGCCAGCCCCAAATTTCTGTTGTTTTTTTTGTTTTTGTTTTTTGAGGAAGATTAGCCCTGAGCTAACATCTGCCACCAATCTTCCTCTTTTTGCTGAGGTGGACTGGCCCTGAGTTAACATCCGTGCCCATCTTCCTCTATTTTATGTGGGATGCCTGCCGCAGCATGGCTTGCGGAGCACTGTATAGATCTGCATCTGGGATCCAAACTGGTGATGCCCAGGCCACGGAAGTGGAACATGTGAACTTAACCGCTGTGCCACTAGGACGGCCCCCAAATTTCTGTCATTTTAAAGCCACCCAGTCTATGATATTTCTGTTATAGCAGCTCAAATGGACTAAGACAGCTAGTAAGGCTTTTTCTAAATTCCTGACCCACTAAAGCTGTTAGAAATATAAAGTGGTGTTTTTTTGTTGTAAGCTAGTAAATTTTAGGTGATCATTCAGCTTTAGAAAATTGGAAGATCTTTCCAATGTACTTGTGAGAAATTATATGAGAAAACTAGGCTAAAATGCGTTTATTTTTTTACAGTAATTGCTCATTGAATCTATTAAATTAGTAATTATTAGTAAAATCCCTACAATGTTTCAAGCACTATTAATAGTCAAGGATAAAGCAGTAAAGAAAAAGACAAGTTGTCTGCATGAGGAAACATACCATCTAGTAGAGAGTAATTTTCCCAAAGCAACACAGAAAATAGGTAAAAGGACAGGATAAGCCATTTTCTTTAAGTTGCCGGTAGGATATCATATCAAGATGACTTATTGATTTAAAGGTGATTTCAAGAGCACTTCAAGTATTAAAAGTATAAGAAATAATATCAAAATTTATGTAAAGAGCCCAAAATCATAGTCTATATACTCTAACTCCTATAAATGTACTACTTTAAATTCTCCATGGGACTAATTTTTTTTTATTCCACATATTTTTAAATTTACAAAGAAATGTAGATATTTCAATTGTATTGTTTTCAAAGCCAGGTTCTGTCTCCTTTACATTGTCAAATGCTTTTTTAAAAATTTAAGTACAATAAATTTTTTACATTTTGTTTAGTCTTGAATAGGAAACAAAATTATCTATGGCACTACATGTGCTCTACTCAGCTGCTCAGGCACCAGCAAATCAAGAGGCAGTTGTTATTAATGAAGTGCAAAGGAGATGGCAACAGTTCCAATGGAACACTGACAATCCTCTTAATACATCAGCCAACCAACTTGCATTAATCTAGAAAAAGCGTATGTACTTATCTCGGACTTAAGTCACAAAAAACATTCAAACTACATTGAAGACAATAATTACATGCACAACACTTGAGTTGCTGAAGAACCTTCCTCCTCTCATTCAGAAAATTGTTGCCAATTGCCACTTTGGCTTTTACATTCTCTCCAATCATTAAACTTTGTGAAGCTGCAACTGACAGTTAAAATAGATTTCAGTAGCATTAGCTTCAATTTCAGGAGATTAAATGCTGAGGATCAGAGAGTGGAACATTCTGATTAGGTATATTTACCAGACTCTTTTAGAAGATAGAATTTGGGAACTGAAAACCTAGAGACTAGAATATGTGTTTACTTTTAGATGTCATAATGTCTAAATAGTAAATCATGTTTCTGAAGTGAAATTACTTATATTGCTGCCTAAATGAAAAAACTTTCTTGATTATTTGTGTTTTCAAGTGAAAAATTAACTCCACTGGTTGAACATCTATTAAGTGAATAAGATCAGACCATGCCATTCAGTAGGTCATGGCCCAGTAGGAGATACACATACACTTATAAATATCTATAATGGAAGGACTCCAATAGCTAAAAATGACTAAGCAAGTGGCAAAAAAAATGTCTACTAAGACTCAGTACTGGTATATTCACAGAATATCAAGTACTCTGTAGGTAATGGTTTTGGGCAGAGAGTTATCCTCACGGAATGTGGGGTTATAAAGTGTGCAAGATACAACTGATTTGCAGCTGGACTGGTGAAACTCTATCACTGGGGGTTGGATGACTGGTTTTTTTTTACTCTTGGCCAAGTAAAGGGCTGTAGGCATTATGATGCCCTATTTACAATTACAAACTCCCAGGGTCAATTTGTAGTCTGAAGGCTCTCCTCACCTTCCTCTGTTCTCTCTCCTCTCTGTGCTTCACAGACGTTTCCTCCGATAAATGTCTTACATGTCTTATTCCTTATTGATATCTGCTTCTTGGAGGACTTGAGGTCACACAAACGCATGCATGCAGACACACACAGTAATAGAACTATATGATAGATAAAATGGAGACATTTGTAGTGATACGTTCATATGTTTCAAACAAAAGGAAGCTTCCAAAACAGCAGAGAACATTTGGATTTTAAAGCAATTAGATATCTTCCCAGTAGACTTGTTGTAATTCAGATAAAAGGTAAATTTCAGCATAAATCTGACCAAATGTTGACCCATTTTGAAATATGTCACACCCATGTATTAATAAGTAGGTATTGGATATTGGGTCAGGCTCTAGAGATATAACAGTAAATAAGAATGGTTAAAACTTGTCCTCAGATAACATAGTCTAATGGAGGAAACAAATACGATAAGAATGTTATAATCATAGAAAAATGTGCTAAGTTAGGAAAAGTATCAAGTATTATGGAAATACTTAGGAAAGGCACTCAACCTGTGGAGATTCTAGTATAGCTGTCTGACGAAGATGACAAATTCCTGGTAGAGGGAAAAGCAATGCAGGAAAGTCCAGAGTCCAAAGAGAATATAATTTCAAAGGTCTGAAAAATAATGTAGCTTATTTGGAATAAAAAATATACCTTAAGACTGACAAAAGTTGAAGCTCGAAAAATAAGCAGCTTGACCCCAGCATTCCATACAATGTGGAAAGGAGCAATGAGGACAAAGAGAAGCCATTTAAGGGTATTAAGCAGAAGATGTCTTCAGAATTTGGTTTTACTCACTTGGTGCAATGGGAAAATGAAATGAGAACACAACTTGGGGAGATATGGGTATTAAAGATACTAAAAAAAAATTCTGATGGGAAACCAATAAACATGTTGGACAATATATAATAAACATATTTTAAATGCATAGTTTAGCAAGAACTATGACTATTCAAAACTCTTAAATATGCAAAATAACAAAAGTAAGCTTGAAGAAATCCAGATATCTGATGTTTACGAGACACAAGAATAATTTATTTTTGTGAGATTTATAAAGAGAATACTAAGAAATTTGGTGTACCTGTATTAACCCTCAAAACAAATAGACTTTAAGAAAATATTATTAGGGGAAAACCCATATAATTTATCAGGGAAATATAACTAAATTTGTATACATTGATTAAAATTGTCTTGATATATGTGAAACAAAAATGGACCTAAGTTGTACTTAGGAGAAAGTAGTAAGTTGTACAAGGAGAAAGTGATAGATCCAAAAGGATTACAGGAAAATTGAACATTTCAATTCCAATAATTAATAGATAGGGAAACAAAAGTATTAAGTGTTTGAAAAATTTATTAGCATAATTAACTAAAAGTAATAACCAACTTGTGTATATATGAAAGCCTGCACCCAGTCCTAATAGAGCCCATGTTCTTCTAAAGCACATGGGTAATATGAATAATTTGATAATATATTACCTGGCAAATCAAATTTCAAAAAGTACAATATATGATACAGTCACTATTCTTTGTTCTTAATGCAATTTAGAGTCAAATAATTAAAACGTTAATTTAAAAGGTGAGTGAAAATTAGAAAACACACTTCTAAATATTTTAAGAGTCAAAGAAAATTAATAAACATATACAACTGAACAAAATTGAAAATACTACTATATATAAAAAATGGCATACATTTTAAGCAATATTTAGAGAGAAGTGGATTAAATTGACTTACATTTATTAAAAAATCAGAACAACTGATAATGAGCTAAGCATTCCATCTAAAAATTTAGAAAATGAACAAATAATAAACCAAAAAGGTAAAAATAACTGAATTACAGATATACTATTAAATATATGAAAACAAAAGGTATAATAGAGAGGAATAACAGAGCAACAAATTGACTCTTCGAAAAAATACAGCTACAGCTTGGGCAAGACTGATAAAGAGAAAAGAAAACAGTTTGAAAAGGGGAATGTTAGTCTAGATAAAACAGAGTTTAAAAGCAACAAAAGAATACTGTGAATAACTTTACGATAAAATGTTTGAAAATTTGTATGAAAAAGCAACTGTCTGGAATCTTCTACTGTACAAACTGCTTCAAGAATAAACAGAAAGTCTGTCATTAAGAAATTGATTTAGCTGTAAAACATCATGCCATCATATAACTACCAGCCTGAGAAAGTTTTATGGCTTAGATTTTTCAAACACTCCAGGTATAGATAATCCAATTTTATACAAATAGAAAGTTTCTTATAAAATCGGACATACACTTTGCATACAGCCCAGCGTATCTAGTCCTACGTATTTGTGCAAGAGAAATTAAAACATATAAAATATTTTATTCAAATCCTCATTACAGCTTTATTTATAATAGATAAAAACAGGAAACAACCCAAATGTCCATCAAATGATAAATGGATAAAGAGATTATAAAATAGCCACGCAGTGACATACGACTCAGCATGATAAGCAAACTACCAATACATTCAACAACAGGAATATATTTCAAAAATATAAGTAAAAAGCCAGAAATGAATACATACTGTATGAAACCCTTTGTGTGATATTTTAGAACATACAAAGCTTGTCTAAAACAAATCAGTGATTATCAGGGGCTGGATGTTGGGGGAGTAATTTGTTGACAAGGAACATCAAGGAAGTTTTTGATTGACAGAGGTTTTTATATCATGATTATTGTGGTCTTGACTATATATATACATTTGTCAAAATCCATCTAATTGTAGATATGAAATTGTTGAATTTTTTGCTTGTAAATCATACCTTAAAAAGGCTGACTTTTTAAAAAATCTTAGTTTCGAAGAGTGATAGTATTAATTGACTCCATACAATATGGTTGAACTGGAGAAAATTTCCCCATTTCATATAATTATTAAATGCTTTAAAACCTTAATAAACACTAAGATTTTTTTAGAGAGTCCTATAAAATTGAGAGCCAGATAAATAAATATTCAGGTATATAAAATTTTTAAAATTTAAAATAATAGAGATAATATATAACAATACTGAAAACTCCAACAGCTATTAATGAAGATTAAAAGATTGCTAAATTGTGTGAATTTTGAATAAAGAATTCATGAAGCTTCCTGGGAATCACAGGTCAATGAACTTTAAATTAAAAAGATTTATTTATGAATGAAAACATATTTTTAATAAAATTAAAATATATAGTTTTATTTTAATTCTTTTCAGCTGTCTATATTAATGGAGAAGAAAATATCTTTCATTCATTCAATAATTGAATACTCTTCAGAAAAATAATGGCATCTTATTGACTCTATGGTCAGTACCAACTACTTCTCTATATGGTCATTTATACTTACATGCTATAAATCAAATTTAAATAAAAAATAGAAGTAGCTCTATGTTTCCTATTTACAATTAATCACCAGAGATAATGAGCAGCTCCCAGTGAATTCAGATATAGTTTTATGATACTCACTAACCACTCATGATTTATTGACAATGCACCTACTTTCTTTAGCATTTTTTAAACAAACTATTGTCAAAATTTCTTTATCAGAGAATTCTACAAATTATATTCCCTATTGTAATGGTCTCTATCTGCCAACCTTAACTCGAAAATCAAGAATATGTGAATTATGTTACGTTTGCACTGAGCACTTTTGAGCAATTGTGCAAAGAAGCTGCTCAAAATCTATCATCTCAAGGAGTTTAAATTCTAGTTAGAATAGAAAAATAAAATAAAATTGAAAGCAAATTTAAAAATCCAGATATTGATAAGGGCTCCCAAGAGCATAATATAGGTAACATGGCACATCAGTACTTCAGAAACTCTCTGTGAGTTTGGGGTTTCCCCCATCCATTGCAGACAAATATTTTTATACAATGCAACACAAATGTTACAGCAATATCAAGTTCCTATAAAATTTGCTCAGCACATATTCTCACTTTCTATACTTATTTTGTTTTTGACTGAATATACACAGTTCTTGGACAGACACCAAATGGTGGACGTCTTTTTCAATATCAGGGAAGACAACCGAGAGAAGACTCCTTTTGTTGGGGTAATAAAAGAAAGCCACTCTGAGGAGGCACGTTTAAGTAAGGACCGGATGATGAAACGGGACAGACATGAAATATCTGTAGACAAACATCTCAAACGTCAGAAACTTCAAGTGAAGCCATTGGTTTGTGGACAAATTTAGAGTGCTTGAAAAAATGAGAGGTCAGGAAAGCCACGGCATAGAGAATAAAATGTAAAGAGGATTTGAAATTTAAGTTAGCAGAGGGCTAGTTCTTGGAAAGCCTTAAGAGATAAATTTGGCAGTTTAGATTTTAATTTAAACTAGCATTTTATTGTCTCCAGAAGTCATAGTATACAAGGAAGTGAAGTAAGGATGCATATAGTTTTTATTTAAAAAAAAAGTTTAGAATTGAACAGTATTCTTGAAAGAGCTTGTCATTGGAATAAAACATTAAAACCTGGCTCTGTCAATTACTTTTGGTGAAGAGGTAACCAAGTTATATGATTTATATGAATTTCTGTTTCCAAATCTGTAAAATAGAAATAGGCATTATTATTTTCTCACAGGTGGCTGTGTAATTCAAAGATATATGATATACTAAAAACATCTACAGGCGGCCC